>NC_091282.1:1037956541-1038256708 GCF_032444005.1 Ranitomeya imitator
GGGGGCGCCAGAGAGCTGCAAGTTTTAAGTGGAACTGTAAGCGGGATATACATAAATCCCTGCAGTTCGTGGTATATTGAAGAGCAGTGGGATACCTAGAATAAGCCCCTGCTGTAAACTAAGAGGTCAATAGCCTTGTGTGTGTTTTTTCATCACATTGTGGAGTGGAGGGATAACGAAGATATGCCCCCTGCACATGTGATAGCCGTCTGTTGGCCTAAAGTCACCCCGACCCGTGACATAGGGGTGATGGTCACCGTGTGAATCGTGACACCAACCTGTCCATATAGTCAGCCGGAAAACAAGGTTGGCCACCTACATCACTGTCCGAGGAGGACGATGAGGATTCACTATAGCATTCTCCAACAGACTGTGGAGATGCCTCAGATTCTGTAATGACCTAATGAGCCCTCCTGTTCATTTTATTTAACTGGGTCTTTAGGGAACATTGCACCTCAGGCCTGATTATGGACCTAAGGCTTGTGGCGAAGTCAGGGGTGTCAGCCCATATAGTTTTTGGATGCAGTCAGAGCAGAGACTTTTATGCCAATGAACTGGCATCGTTGTCCTACAAAGGGCCCATTCTTTATTCTTTTTGGCTCAAGCCTTGCTAGGTCCCAGATCCGGAGGCTGATCAGGGGTACATACGATGTCCCTCCTGGATACCGAGGAGTCCTGCAACCTCTGACCGAGACAGCTGCCATTCTTGCCACTTGAGCGGCTGCTCCTCTTAGCGTGCCAGAGCTGATGATCAGGCACTGATATAGGTGACTGCTGATGCTGTAAAGGTTGCTGTTGTCCTCTCAGATCCTCCATGATGGGGAGCTTTGGACATAAGCGCCTCTTCTGTGGTCAACCCCATTTTATAAGAGATTCACTGTGCTTCCCGCCTCATCCAGTGCCTGAAACGATGCCCCTCCCCGTCCATGCCCCCCGGCCAAGACACCAAGTTTCCACATGTTCTGGACGACTTTTTCACCCAGGGCGCTGCCATTTTGCCTCCGACGTCACTCAGACACACCCATTCCCAGCATGCCTTTCCCGTGACGCCAGTGGAGCGTGCCCCAGGAAGCCAGGCTCACTACGGAGCTGCAGCCATAAGACGGAATAAGGAGAGTGTCGCGGCAGATCCAGAAGAGCTGACCTGGCCCACGTCTTTGCTGTCCACGCCTGCACACGCGAAGTCCCCCTGGACCCATCGAATGGCTCCTCCAGCACCCGAAGGACAGCATACAGGCATGTGCCTATTCTTTCAGTGACGGGACAGGAGTAGGTAAGTAGGAACAAAAAAATTACAAAATCTTCAACCCGCCCGGGTCTCCACATGAGGGTTCCCATCAGATCAGGAAACCCAACTGAAGAGGGGGAGAGGTACCACCCTTTTATTTCAGTAGGTTTCCTGTTCTGGCTGGGCGGATCCCTCTCTCAGGCATTCTGTCATAGGTGAAGGGAAAAACTCCAAGATTCTTGAGCGCTGTACAGTTGAGTATCTTCAAAAACTCATCCTTGTGTGGCTGTACATGAACGCGTGCAAATTAGCTGAAAGAAATTGTCAAAGGTCGAAAGACTATATCGTAAAAAGGAGGATTCCTCCATAGACTCCATAGAGTCTCCCTAAGCTAGAAGATCGTTGGGTACAGCCGGGACCAGCTGCTTGGAAAGAATCACCAAACCAGGGATTCAAGCTTGAGGAGGCTAATTTGCATATTCCAGGTGCCTTCTGGGAAAAGCGAAGAGTCTCCCTAAGCTAGAAGATCGTTGGGTACAGCCGGGACCAGCTGCTTGGAAAGAATCACCAAACCATGGATTCAAGCTTGAGGAGGCTAATTTGCATATTCCAGGTGCCTTCTGGGAAAAGCGAAGAGTCTCCCTAAGCTAGAAGATCGTTGGGTACAGCCGGGACAAGCTGCTTGGAAAGAATCACCAAACCAGGGTTTCAAGCTTGAGGAGGCTAATTTGCATATTCCAGGTGCCTTCTGGGAAAAGCGAAGAGTCTCCCTAAGCTAGAAGATCGTTGGGTACAGCCGGGACAAGCTGCTTGGAAAGAATCACTTTTGCCTGTAGGACATTAATGCAAGAGAGCTTGGCTGAGTAGATTACACAAGAAGGAAAACACACAGCAAGTCAGCAGGATCTAGGAGCAACATGGCAGATGTGACAACCTACATGGTGAGCTGCAGCATGTGCTACATGTTCACAGATCGACCAGAAGAAGAATTAAATTTCACCTGTCAGAAGTGTAGACTAGTGGCCCTTTTAGAAGAAAAGGTGCGGGGTCTGGAAGAAAGAATAGCAACTTTGAAACTCATCAAAGAGAATGAAGACTTTCTAGACAGAACAGAAGCATCTCTACTGGTCACAGAAGGTGAAAAAAGTGTCAGAGAACCTCCAAAAGCAGATGAGTGGAAGCATGTGACCAAAAGAAGCAAGAAGACCATGGAGAAATCACCAACCACACAACTGAAGAACCGATATCAAATCTTTGTAGAGGATGAAGATGGCACACCTAAGGATGAAGCAATACCAGCAAGCAAAAAAGAAAAGGGCACACAGCAACAAGTGACAGCAAAAAGTACAGCCAAGAAGCAACGAAGAGTGGTGGTGGTGGGAGACTCACTACTGAGAGGCACAGAAGCAGCCATCTGCAGACCGGACATAACTGCAAGAGAAGTATGCTGCCTTCCAGGTGCGATGATCAAGGATGTGACCGATAGGATACCAAAGCTCTTCAACTCCAAGGACGTCCACCCATTTCTTCTGATACATGTTGGCACCAATGATACAGCAAGGAAGGACCTACCGACAATCTGCAAAGACTTTGAAGAGTTGGGGAAGAAAGTAAAGGAACTGGATGCACAGGTAGTTTTTTCTTCTATCCTTCCAGTAGACGGGCATGGCACCAGGAGATGGAACAGGATCCTTGATGCAAACAACTGGCTAAGACGATGGTGCAGACAACAAGGATTCGGATTCCTGGACCACGGTGTGAATTACTTGTACGATGGACTCCTCACCAGAGACGGACTACACCTCAACAAACCTGGGAAACACACATTCGCCAGAAGACTCGCTACACTCATCAGGAGGGCGTTAAACTAGAAGAAGAGGGGACGGGAAGAAAAACATTAGACATGAACAAAGAAGATCCAGGAAAACATACTCAGAAGGGAGGTAAGAAGGATTTGGATTCCTGGACCACGGTGTGAATTACTGGTATGATGGACTCCTCGCCAGAGACGGACTACACCTCAACAAACCTGGGAAACACACATTCGCCAGAAGACTCGCTACACTCATCAGGAGGGCGTTAAACTAGAAGAAGAGGGGACGGGAAGAAAAACATTAGACTCGAACAAAGACGACCCAGGAAAACATACTCAGAAGGGAGGTAAGAACATTTCTAAAACAATCCACAGCGAGGAGATTGGAACAAAACAAAATCCTCTAAACTGCATGCTCGCAAACGCCAGAAGCCTGACAAACAAGATGGAAGAACTAGAAGCAGAAATATCTACAGGTAACTTTGACATAGTGGGAATAACCGAGACATGGTTAGATGAAAGCTATGACTGGGCAGTTAACTTACAGGGTTACAGTCTGTTTAGAAAGGATCGTAAAAATCGGAGAGGAGGAGGGGTTTGTCTCTATGTAAAGTCTTGTCTAAAGTCCACTTTAAGGGAGGATATTAGCGAAGGAAATGAGGATGTCGAGTCCATATGGGTCGAAATTCATGGAGGGAAAAATGGTAACAAAATTCTCATTGGGGTCTGTTACAAACCCCCAAATATAACAGAAACCATGGAAAGTCTACTTCTAAAGCAGATAGATGAAGCTGCAACCCATAATGAGGTCCTGGTTATGGGGGACTTTAACTACCCGGATATTAACTGGGAAACAGAAACCTGTGAAACCCATAAAGGCAACAGGTTTCTGCTAATAACCAAGAAAAATTATCTTTCACAATTGGTGCAGAATCCAACCAGAGGAGCAGCACTTTTAGACCTAATATTATCTAATAGACCTGACAGAATAACAAATCTGCAGGTGGTCGGGCATCTAGGAAATAGCGACCACAATATTGTACAGTTTCACCTGTCTTTCACTAGGGGGACTTGTCAGGGAGTCACAAAAACACTGAACTTTAGGAAGGCAAAGTTTGACCAGCTTAGAGATGTCCTTAATCTGGTAGACTGGGACAATATCCTCAGAAATAAGAATACAGATAATAAATGGGAAATGTTTAAGAACATCCTAAATAGGCAGTGTAAGCGGTTTATACCTTGTGGGAATAAAAGGACTAGAAATAGGAAAAACCCAATGTGGCTAAACAAAGAAGTAAGACAGGCAATTAACAGTAAAAAGAAAGCATTTGCACTACTAAAGCAGGATGGCACCATTGAAGCTCTAAAAAACTATAGGGAGAAAAATACTTTATCTAAAAAACTAATTAAAGCTGCCAAAAAGGAAACAGAGAAGCACATTGCTAAGGAGAGTAAAACTAATCCCAAACTGTTCTTCAACTATATCAATAGTAAAAGAATAAAAACTGAAAATGTAGGCCCCTTAAAAAGTAGTGAGGAAAGAATGGTTGTAGATGACGAGGAAAAAGCTAAAATATTAAACACCTTCTTCTCCACGGTATTCACGGTGGAAAATGAAATGCTAGGTGAAATCCCAAGAAACAATGAAAACCCTATATTAAGGGTCACCAATCTAACCCAAGAAGAGGTGCGAAACCGGCTAAATAAGATTAAAATAGATAAATCTCCGGGTCCGGATGGCATACACCCACGAGTACTAAGAACTAAGTAATGTAATAGATAAACCATTATTTCTTATTTTTAGGGACTCTATAGCGACAGGGTCTGTTCCGCAGGATTGGCGCATAGCAAATGTGGTGCCAATATTCAAAAAGGGCTCTAAAAGTGAACCTGGAAATTATAGGCCAGTAAGTCTAACCTCTATTGTTGGTAAAATATTTGAAGGGTTTCTGAGGGATGTTATTCTGGATTATCTCAATGAGAATAACTGTTTAACTCCATATCAGCATGGGTTTATGAGAAATCGCTCCTGTCAAACCAATCTAATCAGTTTTTATGAAGAGGTAAGCTATAGGCTGGACCACGGTGAGTCATTGGACGTGGTATATCTCGATTTTTCCAAAGCGTTTGATACCGTGCCGCACAAGAGGTTGGTACACAAAATGAGAATGCTTGGTCTGGGGGAAAATGTGTGTAAATGGGTTAGTAACTGGCTTAGGCCTCTTTCACACTTCAGTCTTTTGGCGTCAGTCACTACCGACATAGTGACGGATTGACGGATCCGTCACAATTGTTGCGAAAACGGTTCTAACGGATCCGTTTTTTTGACGGATCCGTTACTTGGGGGTTGTCTGGGAGAAGTATCTACTTTTTGGAGCATGCGCAATTGAAAAAACGGATTGGGGCGACGGATCCGCCGAAAAAACTGTTGCGGCGGATACGTCGCCCATAGGCGCCCATTCTATGGAATGGCGGACGCGACGGATCCGTCGCGATCCGCCATTTCGGCGTTGACAAAAAACGTTCCAATGTCCGTCTATTTTCAGAAAACGTCCGCCAAATGTCGACGGATCCGTCGCATGGCGGATGGAACGGACGACCATCCGTCACAATCCGTCACTAATGCAAGTCTATGGGAAAATAACGGATCCGTCAAAAAAAATGACGGATCCGTTATTTGAGGAAAATGGCGGTTTTAGACTGACGCCAAATAACTGAAGTGTGAAAGAGGCCTTAGTGATAGAAAGCAGAGGGTGGTTATAAATGGTATAGTCTCTAACTGGGTCGCTGTGACCAGTGGGGTACCGCAGGGGTCAGTATTGGGACCTGTTCTCTTCAACATATTCATTAATGATCTGGTAGAAGGTTTACACAGTAAAATATCGATATTTGCAGATGATACAAAACTATGTAAAGCAGTTAATACAAGAGAAGATAGTATTCTGTTACAGATGGATCCGGATAAGTTGGAAACTTGGGCTGAAAGGTGGCAGATGAGGTTTAACAATGATAAATGTAAGATTATACACATGGGAAGAAGGAATCAATGTCACCATTACACACTGAATGGGAAACCACTGGGTAAATCTGACAGGGATAAGGACTTGGGGATCCTAGTTAATGATAAACTTACCTGGAGCAGCCAGTGCCAGGCAGCAGCTGCCAAGGCAAACAGGATCATGGGGTGCATTAAAAGAGGTCTGGATACACATGATGAGAGCATTATACTGCCTCTGTACAAATCCCTAGTTAGACCGCACATGGAGTACTGTGTCCAGTTTTGGGCACCGGTGCTCAGGAAGGATATAATGGAACTAGAGAGAGTACAAAGGAGGGCAACAAAATTAATAAAGGGGATGGGAGAACTACAATACCCAGATAGATTAGCGAAATTAGGATTATTTAGTCTAGAAAAAAGACGACTGAGGGGCGATCTAATAACCATGTATAAGTATATAAGGGGACAATACAAATATCTCGCTGAGGATCTGTTTATACCAAGGAAGGTGACTGGCACAAGGGGGCATTCTTTGCGTCTGGAGGAGAGAAGGTTTTTCCACCAACATAGAAGAGGATTCTTTACTGTTAGGGCAGTGAGAATCTGGAATTGCTTGCATGAGGAGGTGGTGATGGCGAACTCAGTCGAGGGGTTCAAGAGAGGCCTGGATGTCTTCCTGGAGCAGAACAATATTGTATCATACAATTATGTTCTGTAGAAGGACGTAGATCTGGGGATTTATTATGATGGAATATAGGCTGAACTGGATGGACAAATGTCTTTTTTCGGCCTTACTAACTATGTTACTATGTTACTATGTTAAACGCAAGACCAAGAGGGAATCTTCAAACTTAGGTAAGAGGTTGACATTACACTCTACTAAAGACAAAGTTGCTGTATATATAGGTCTAATTTCTCTAGTTCCTTTGAGTTCATGAGACATGCCTTCATTAATTCTAGAGCTGCAGAGTATTTTTGTGGCCTCTGACTAACTATAACCGCTATATGGGAAATGGTAGACCGCTTCAATGCAATTTCTCGTTTTGTCTCTTTAGTTGGACTTCCACCTGGTCCTCAGCTGGCCCAAGTGTTCTTCAAATAAATTTTAACTTGTATATTCTCTGACCATAGTGTTTCCAGATTCTGTCAGGTGACCTGGAAGAATCCCAAGATTTCTTTAAACTTTGTTTCCCATCAATTCAAATTGATCAATTCATCCCTACCCATCAATTCAAAGCAATAGGCAAACAGAGAATCAGCCTATGGAACAATACTTACAAATTTTCTCAAATTCCCATCAAGATAATTGGATGGATTTGCTTCCTTAGGAAGTATTTGCCAGGAATAATTTGGTTTCAGCCTTCTGGGAAATATCCCTTTGTCACAGTATTTGGTCAAGAACCTCATTTTCTTGTGTCAATTCAATCAAAAACTAAACTTCGAGCTGTAAAGCGTCTATCGAGACATTAATTACATCTTGGTCTAAGGTGCATTTCAATTTGGCAGCCAAGTCGAAGAAGAGGGACAATAGACACTGTTGACCTGTTCCCAACATCTGTCCTTGTGAAAAAGTTTGAATTTCCACTAATAACAGCCATTTAAAAACTTGTTTCAAAAAGTTAGGTTTTACGTTTACTGTTCCATTCCAGATTATTAAGCAAAACAATATTTCAGTCTGAAATTCCCTAAAAATTCTTAGTGCTTTGCACATCACCTTAGTATGAGCTCTGTTGCTCAATAAATTCTCTCAAGTGTCTAGGCTTCTGACTTTGGAGAAGCAGCCAAATTCTGGACTGTAAGTAGTCTCATAGAATTATTTCAACTTCATAGACTGGAAATGGTGAGGATCAAAAAAGCTAAAAAGTTCTTAAAAAGGATATGGATTCTCATATTCCATACAAAGAATGCTTTTTCATATTTGACTACTCGTGGATGAGCGACAGAGGTGGGCTACTGGTCCCTTACCTGTTTCAACTCAATGGCCGGGCCTTGTTTCCTTAATGTATGGCTAGCTCCCTTTGTGCTTGTCTGCACTGGGTTACTGCGGTAGCAAGGGCTGTAGAGTCGGAGTCGTGGAGTCGGAGTTAGTTTTGGTTGGAGTCGGAGTCGGAAGAAATGTACCGACTCAGACTCCAGCTTTAAAAAAAAAGGTATTAACATATAATTGAACTTTCATATGAATTTTATAAATGTTACTCAAATATATATGTTCTATCAAACCATGAACAACAGTGATAAGCAGTTCTGCTGGAGAGAGACATTTCTTAAGGTACCTTCACACTGAGCGACTTTACAGCAAGAACGACAACGATCCGTGACGTTGCAGCGTCCTGGATAGCGATCTCGTTGTGTTTGACACGCAGCAGCGATCAGGATCCCGCTGTGACATCGCTGGTCGTAGCTAGAAGTCCAGAACTTTATTTGGTCGTCAGGTCAGCGTGATTCGTCATGTTTGACAGCAAAAGCAACGATGCAAGCAATGTTTTTACATGGAGCTAACAACCAGCGAGAACGATAAGTACGTCACTGGATTGCTCCTGCATCGTTCTGTTGTGGCCGTGTTTGACGTCTCTGTAGCGACCTAAACAGCGATGCTGCAGCAATCGGCTCGTTGTCTATATCGCTGCAGCGTCGCTAAATGTGACGGTGCCTTTACTTCTTGTGTGTCACTGTTCTCCACTGCCCTGATCTAATCTTATACTTGGTTAACCTCATGCTGCCCCAACCCCCCTACTTACAATGTATGAAACTGAAAGTAAAAATGTGTTGCAAATTCATAGTAGTAAAGCTCCTCCTCTAGACTAGATGTTTGGTGTGCGTCTTCCAAGCATCTCACAGCTGCTACTCAGAAGAGGAAGACTGTAAGAAGTGGTCTGATTACTTATATGATGGTGAGAAACTGAATAAGCACGATGTTAATATTTGACAACAGCAAATTTATTGTTCCGAATTGGCCATTTATTAAGGAGTCGGAGCCGGAGTCGAAACCTGATAAAATCCAGGAGTCGGAGTCGGAACTGTGGCTTACCAACTCCACAGCCCTGGTGGTAACCCAACTAATACCTCTGTCCCCAAAGGGGCTTTTAAAAGGAGACTCAGGCAGTCGTGCTGTCTGAGACTTGAGGAAATACAGATACCACGTGTATTACGCGAGTTTACCTCTTTATTTAATTCACTCAGAGTTCTAATCATCTCTCCAAACTACTGCCTGAGATCCAAAAATGTACAACTGCTTCCTAATTCAGTCATGTGAATCCTGGTGCTATTGCACTCTGCTGCTACAGGTGCCTGTGACTAGACATGAGCGGATATCTTTGGATCCCTCCTTATTCGGCCCGCTAATAAGAGCTTACCAAATAGCTGTAACGAGAACCCGGATACCTGGAGCGCTCCCGATAATCAGGTGTCCGGCGCCACAGCTGCAGGTGTCGTGGTTGTGTTACAGCCACAACACACACAGGCTCTCCATGCATGTATTGTGACTGTCACATAGCCGTGATACCAGCAGCTGTGGTGTCGGACACCTGATTACCGGAAACGCTGCAGGTATAAAGGTTTCCGCAGCAGCCATCTATCTGCTACTAACCATTTGGCTGCTATGCATTTACTTTTCCTGTGTGCAGCCGCACAAATGGTTCTGCTTCATCTGGTGCTTGGTGCGCTTTATGTCAGTTTGTCCTTCTCCTTTCCTGGTCCTTACTGATTAACAGCTGATTGCCAACTTCCATGCAGCAGCAGCATCATCACCACCAGCAGCAGCCTGTGTTGCTCACCATTAATTACAGCTTACAATATCCATCTCATCAGGTGAGCCATTACATAGGTCCTGGGTTGTAATAATTGTGATGGCAAACATTTACAGACATTTTAGCTTGTGTAGTTTAATATGATGGAGCAACAAAGGAGAAAAAGCACAGAAAGTATTTGGGATTTAGCAGTTCTCTTCAGAAACAATTCTGAATAGTGCAACTTTATAAATGCAATAAGGGATGTTGCACAGAAACGAAGATTGGTCTTTGATATACTACTGGGCAGGTTATGTAGATAACCTAATGAGTGCAACCAGGTGATAAAAGAAAGACAAATGATAAGCAAAGCGATTACAAAGAAAGTAATATAAAGAAAACAATTTTGTAGTAATAGCATAATCAGTAAGTTGAATACACACCACAATAGTGCCATAGATCATGGCACAAAAAAAAATTATACAATTATTAAAAGAAAAAAACGACAACATATTGTTTTATTATATAAGGATAAAAAATGCTAAAACATGACCTTAAAAAGTTCAATTTTGTTAACAAGCCATTCTTTTATTTTAATGAGCACTTGCACTTATTATCCCAATAATTTAATCATCAAATTACAATTTGTAGCAGACAATCTATCCATTTACTGAAGTAAATATAAATTTAATTTTCCACTAGTAATGTCCATTTGCTGAAGCCACATAAGATATTAGGGTCTGAAGAGAATGCAATATATTGTACCAGCTAATTCATCAATGCCAAGTGGCTAGTAACTTGCTGCAAGATATATAATAAAGGTTACTCGCAATGTCAATACCCCTGTGCCATTAGCCCTTTTGCACATATATTATGTTGTGGTAGAATATGTCTCCCATTATGTTATCATGTTTCAAATTATCCCAAAATGATTACTTGTATTTTTGATACAAATGAATGAATGTATACTGAAAACCTGTTAACATATAGGGACAAAAGCAATACACCCCTAAAAAAATAATTATTAAATACACTCATAAGGCAGATTAGTAAAGTATGGGGCAATGGAACAAATTAAAGTCATTCTATTTATATAATTGCCATGTAATGTTTTCATTTCCTGTTCTGTCCAGATGTCACAGTATCCCAGAATTCCAAGAGGAGGAAGTTCACCGACCACCATATTGGGACACCCATCAATATGGAAGCTGCTGCTGGTACCAACCTTTTGTGTGGTACCACCAGCGGAACACCATCGCACACCACACACTCACGCAGCCTCTTGCGCGGTACCACCAGCGGAACACCGTCGAGAACACGCCGCCACCGGGATCAGCCAACTGATTCACTGATTGTCACCATCTTTGTATAGGAGGTGCGCACGCACACTTTTAATGTGACCGCTGCCATCGGTCTGCAAAAAGACTGTGGCGGTCTGATTTAATGCGCCTGCGCGAATTACGCGCAGGTGCAGTGAATCATTCGGCTGATCCCGGTGGCAGATGCACAACACGTCTACAGGCAGAGGAAGACTGTCACATTAAAGGGGTTTTCGCATGAAAGTTCATTTTAAAAACTGTGTCCGACCGTGTACGGAGCATACCACAGCTCCTGGGCAGGGAAGGAAGCAAAAGACAATACTGAACTGACATTACAGCAGGGGATCACAGTGGATTCATTTTGTGAGGTAAAATATTTCACTGATTTTAAAAAATATTTTACGTCACAAAATGAATCCTCTGCAAGCTTCTGCTGTAATGTCAGTATTGTCTTTTGCTTCCTCCCCTGACCAGGAGCTGGGTTATATTCTGTACATGGTCAGACACAGGGGTGAGTGTGTCTAACCGTGTACGGAGCATACAACATCCTGGGCAGGGGAGGAAGCAAATGATAATACTGACATTACAGCACGGGATCACAGTGGATTCATTTTGTGAGGTAAAATATTTCACTGTTTTTAAAAGATATCTTACCTCACAAAATGTATCCTCTGCGATCTCCTGCTGTAATGTCAATATTGTCTTTTGCTTCCTCCCCTGCCCAGGAGCTGTGGTATGTTCGGTACACGACAAGACACAATTTTTAAAATGAACTTTTGTTCGTGGGAAAACCCCTTTAAAAAGCAATCATCAACGCCAACATGGCTCCTCCTAAAAAGTACGCCAATGAAAGGAAAGCAGCAAAGGCACAACGTCGATGACAACAAAGGGCAAAGGAGAATCTTGAAGAGCAACAGCATCGCTGGGACAAAAACAATGCATATAAGTGTAGGTGTCAAGCACATGAGTCCCCTGATGCAAAAGTCATTAGATCACAGGATGCCATTGGCATCAACAGCTCCGCATGGCTATCCCCATCATTACATTACCCCCCTCCTAATGCGATAGCATTGAGCATCCATCTAGAATTACATATTTTGAAAAATTCATGAGATTTATCTATATTTAACTATAAGAAAAGCATTAACTCTTTATGGGTCTCAAGAGCAACCAGGGATGCTACTGAAGGAAGAGGCGGCGCCCGGCGTGCAGAGGCCATGAGTTACGGCTGGGAGGCATCTGAATTAGGGGGGAAAGACCTGCCCCCTGGCAATTTCACTGTATAAGGGACAAATTTAAAAAATGATTATTTCAGCAGTGCCAGTGACCCAAACTAAAAGAGCCACCTTGTGAGAATGCAGCATTAGTGCTGCACAAGATGCCTCTTTTAGTTAAACGCCTGGGAGGGGTGACAGGTTCCCTTTAAAGATCTTCAATGTCATGTGACCGTGATGTCACAACAGGTCTTGTACTCTGGGGAGCTTCATGACCTTTGGGGACATAATCATGTGACCGGTCACATGTCCTTGATGTCACTGTAGGTCCTGTAATGTGCTTTAGTTTAGAAGAACTGAAGAAGAGGGGACTGGTAAGTATTCTTCTGTGTGTTTTATATAATTATATACCATATATACTCGAGTATAAGCCGACCCGAGTAAGCCGACCCCCCTAATTTTGCCACAAAAAACTGGGAAAACTTAATGACTCGAGTATAAGCCTAGGGTGAGAAATGCAGCAGCTACTGGTAAATTTCAAAAATAAAAATAGATACCAATGAAAGTAAAATTAATGGAGACATCAGTAGGTTAAGTGTTTTTGAAGAACCATATTGAATCAGGAGCCCCATATAATGCTGGTTACCGCTGCTGTTTGCCGCGGTCCTGCCGCTGGGTCCGGGCACGTCCGCTCCTCCTCCCGTGCTAAGGGCACTGCTCCCGCTGCTGCGTGCTCCAGCCGCTCTGTTGCTGGGTCTGGGCGCGTCGCTCTCTTCTTCCCTGCAGTGGCGCATTCCCGGCGCTCTACTTCCGGGTCCGGGCGCGCCAATGACTCCCCTTCACTTCCGGTGTTTTGTTCCTCTGGGGGAATGCTGAGTCTGTGCAGGTGCTCTGGATTTTCCAGAAGGCGCATGGTACTCATTTCTACTTCCTGGGGTCACCAAGGTCAGTAATCCCAGCAGCCAATCCGGCTCCTGCCTCTGCTATAAGAGGTAGTCTCTCCTGCTTCTTGGTGCCTGATTGTCATAGCCTTGCTATTGCATCTGGCCCTTCCTGTTCTAGTACCGTGTACTCTCTCCGTCAGTTCCTTTGCTTACGCCTCTTCCTCTGTTTTTTTCTCCTTAGGGTTCCTCTCCTGTTTTCGGATATTCCCTTTTCTAGTTGCTAAATTTAACCTTTTTGTATCCCACAGCCTCTCTCCTTTCCGGCTTCCCAGTCCTCCAGTTACTCCACTGTCCACCCGGGTCTCCCGCCTGAATCTAATCTCAAGCACATGCAGTCTCTCCTTCCTTCTTGGAGCCGTCCCTCTTGGTACTTCCACCGTGGGTAAGTGACCTCTGGGCCTGCTCCTGATGGTCCCTGTATAGGGGTCGGTTCTACTCTAGGTCAGCTCGCCCAGGGGCAGGTCTTCCTACGATCCAGAGGGTTCACTCTAGTTTTCCCTGCTCAGCCCGTTATAATGCTCCATAATAATACATAATTTTTATTTATATAGCGCCAACATATTCCGCAGCACTTTACAATTAAGCGGGGGCATGTACAAACAATAAATTCGGTACGAGTTAAGACAATTTAAACAGTGACATTAGGGGTGAGGTCCTTGCTCGCAAGCTTACAATCTACAAGGAAATGGGGGGACACAATAGGTGAAAGTGATTGTTATTTCAGGCCTGGCAATTATAATAAATAGGGATTTTCATGCAAAGCTACATGATCCTGTCATTAGCCCGTGTGTTTAAGTGCAATAGTCAAGTATCAAGTGCAGTTATGTGTATGGAGGGTGTGGAGACTTATGAATAGTAGGGGGCAGATTCAGAGTAATATTTGGAAGGAGTGAACAGGGCAAAGTTAGTTTACTGAATAGTTGATGTGGTAGGCTTGTTTGAAGAGATGGGTTTTCAGAGCGCGCTTGAATAGGTCGGGGCTAGGCATCAGTCTGATCGTCTGGGGAAGTGAATTCCAGAGAGCTGGCGCAGCATGAGAGAAGTCTTGGAGACGAAGGTGTGAGGTTCGGATTACAGGAGATGTTAGTCTTAGGTCATTTGTAGAATGGAGGGCACGTGTAACGCGATAGACAGAGATGAGAGAGGAGATATATTAGGCGGTGCAGAACTGTGGAGAGCTTTGTGGGTGAGATGAGTTTATACTGGACCCTGTAGCGAATGGATAGCCAATGTAATGACTGGCACAAGATGGAGGCATCGGTGAAGCAGCTGGACAGAAATATGACTCTGGCTGCAGCATTAAAGATGGATTGGAGAGGAGAAAGTTTCGTAAGAGGGAGACCGATCAGAAGAGTTGCAGTAGTCCAGACGGGAATGAATAAGAGCGACAGTAAGAGTCTTAGCAGTTTCAACGGTGAGAAAAGGTCGGATTCTGGAGATGTTTTTAAGATGCAGGTGACAAGAGCGAGTGAGTGATCGGATATAGGGAGTAAAGGAAAGTTCGGCGTCGAATATGACCCCAAGACAGCGGGCATGCTGCTTGGGAGTTATGGTTGAACCCTCCAGGGTAATTTCGATGTTGGGTAGAGTGAGGTTAGAAGAAGGGAGAAACACAAGAAGTTCCGTTTTGGAGAGATTTAGTTTCAGATAGAGGGAGGACATGATGTTAGAGACAGCAGACAGACAATCCTTGCTATTTTGAATTAGGGTAGAGGTGATGTCGGAGGAAGAAGTGTATAATTGGGTGTCATCAGCATAGAGATGATACTGGAACCCAAATCTGCTGATTGTTTGTCCAATAGGGGCAGTGTATAGAGAGAAGAGGAGGGGGCCCAGGACTGAGCCCTGCGGAACCCCGATAGTAAGGGGACGAGGAGAGGAAGAGGAGAGGAAGAGGAGGCGGCAAAAGATAAAGTGAAGGAGCGGTCAGAGAGGTAGGAGGAAAACCAGGAGAGGGCTGTGTCCTTGAGGCCTATAGAGCATAGTGAGGAGGAGCTGGTGATCCACAGTGTCAAATGCGGCAGAGAGATCCAGGAGAATCAGCAGAGAGCAATGACATTTGGATTTAGCATACAGTTCATGATGGCCTCATAAGATGCTCCATACAAAATACGCCTCATATAATGCTCCATACAGTTTATGATGGGCTCCATAAGATGCTCCATTCAGACAATTGCCCCATATAAAGCTGCACAAATGCTGATTATGGCCCCATAAGATGCTCCATACAGATATTTGCCACATATAACGCTGCACATGGCCCCATAAGATGCTCCATACAGATATTTGCGTCATATATTGATGCACATGGCCCCATAAGATGCTCCATACAGATATTTGCCCCATATAACACTGCACATGGCCCTATAAGATGCTCCATACAGATAATTGCCCCATATAATGCTGCACATGGCCCCATAAAATGTTCCATACAGATAATTGCCCCATATAATGCTGCACAAATGCTGATTATGGCCCCATAAGATGCCCCATACAGATATATGCCCCATATAACGCTGCACATGGCCCCATAAGATGCCCCATACAGATAATTGCCCCATATAATGCTGCACACGGCCCCATAAGATGTCCCATACAGAAAATTGCCCCATATAACGCTGCACGTGGCCCCATAAGGTGCTCCATACAGACATTTGCCCCATATGCTGTTGCTGCAATTAAAAAAAATAAAAAAAATCACATACTCACCTTTCAGGCCCTAGGCACTTGCTATACTCACCTTTCCCGTTCCGCTGCCGACCGCCACTGTATCTTCTCCATCCTGTGCACTGATGTTCAGGCAGATGGCGGTGCGCATTAATCGCGTCATCGCGCCCTATGACCTGAGCGTCACTGCAGAGGACGCGGAAAACGCAGCGGCGCCAACGGTGGAAGGGGAGCATGTGAATATAGAACACTGCGTTATACTCACCTGCTCCTGGCACGGTCCCTGCACGTCTATTCCCCGGCAGCTTCTTCCTGTAGTGAGCGGTCACATGGTACCGCTCATTACAGTAATGAATATGCGGCTCCACCCCTATGGGAGTCGGGTCCATATTCATTACTGTAATGAGCGTTACCATGTGACCCCTCACTACAGGAAGAAGCTGCCGGCACCAGGGACCGCGCCAGGAGCAGGTGAGTATTACACAGCTCCGCTCCCTGACCCTGCGTATGACTCGAGTATAAGCCGAGAGGGTTACTTTCAGCCCAAAAAAGTGGGCTGAAAATCTCGGCTTATACGTTATGTATATCTATGTATGTGCATGCCTGTCTCGGTATGTACAGTATGTATATACATGCATGCCTCTTTATGTAATGTGGTAGATTGGCTCACTCAGCTGTACACAGAGGTAGACACAGGAACACTCTCTTTAACACCCTTGGTTTATTAGATGCAGCATAAAGCCAGGTGAAGTAAGGACAAACACTGCCCTCTGGGCAAAACAGGAAACCATACAAAATGATAGCACAAAGCATAGTCCATGTGGTAGCGGGGATCAGCCCGCTCAGACAAAGCAAGACCTAAGGTTCATGTATTAGCACAGATGCAAATAAACACTTCTTTGGAGTGTTCCTCTATGGACAATGAACACCCACTGCCTCTGGAAGCAAGATATTTAAGCCCCAGACCACACCCTGAGGTGAAGGTAAGGTGAACAACCTCCCACCCGCTCTATAGCGGTCCACAAAAAAAACCAGCCCTTTAAACAAATTGGCTGCTAACTCATCGCAGCACTTAATGTGCTGGAGGAAAACTTATTGGGTTTTACATCACTGAAGCCATTAACCAAAGCGAAACATATCCCCTCTCCAGCACCTTGCCAGTGACTGTCACAATATGTGCATGCATGTCTATGTACCGTATTTTTCGGACTATAAGACGCACCGGACCATAAGACGCACCCCAAATTTGGGGTGAAAATTGCAGAAAAAAAGATTTTTTATAACATGGGGGTCCGTCTTATTGTCCGAATTTACAGTATCTTATGGCGGTGGCAGAGCAGGGTCACAGGAGGCAAGGTGGGGTGATGCTGGGATGAGAAGGTGCTGGGATGAGAAGGTGCTGGGATCAGGAGGTGCTGGGATCAGGAGGTGCTGGGATCAGGAGGTGCTGGGATCAGGAGGTGCTGGGATCAGGAGGTGCTGGGATCAGGAGGTGCTGGGATCAGGAGGTGCTGGGATCAGGAGGTGCAGTGAGAGGTATGGCGTGAGAGGGGTCCCTGGCGTACCATGCAGGCTTACCTAGGTGGCAGAGGTGCGGTGGCAGAGGTCCGGTGGCAGAGGTGCGGTGGCGGGGGTGTGGCAGCAGAGGAGGCGCAGGAAGCGGGGTCCCTTTCCCCGGTATGGTGATGCAGCAGGCCCGGTATGCAGCAGAGCCGGGTGAATCCTCTTGTTATCGGTGGGCGCGGCCATCTTCCTGAGGCCGCGCGTGTGCAGATGAAGCGCTCTGCTCCCGGGGCTTCAGGAAAATGGCCGCGGGAGGCCGCGCGTGCGCAGATGGAGATTGCGGCGGCCATTTTCCTGAAGCCCCGGGAAGCAGAGTGCTCCATCTGCGCACGCGCGGCCTCCGGAAAATGGCCGCCACCACCGATAACAAGAGGATTCACCCGGCTCTGCTGCATACCGGGCCTGCTGCATCACCATACCGGGGAAAGGGACCCCGCTTACTGCGCCTCCTCTGCCGCCACACCCCCGCAACCGCACCTCTGCCACCGGACCTCTGCCACCGCACCTCTGCCACCTAGGTAAGCCTGCATTGCGACTATTAGACGCACCCCCCATTTTCCCCCCTTTTTTTGGGGGGAAAAAGTGCGTCTTTTAGTCCGAAAAATACGGTATGTATGCATGTCTCTGTATGCATGTTTGTATGTATGCATATGCATGTCTGTATAATATATACATACTGTAGTGTGGCAGTGTTCACACTGTGCAGTAATGAAGCAGTGACCTAGTAAAGCTCAAAGCAAATGTCTTTTATGTCCAAAAAAACTCACAAATGAAAAGCAATATGTACCCTCTGGACTGCAGCCGGGGCGTCAAAACAGTCCGTATCTGAGATCTGTTGCTGTGGGCGACTGCACCACTGTGTCACACTGAAGGGTCGACAGGATTTTTGCTTCCCTTGGCTCTGTGTTGACTTCACACAAGGATGTTGCAGAGCCACCTGCTCTGTAGCTTGCAAACTAGCACTGACACACTCAAACATTTGCTGCAGGGTTTTTAAATGTAATCTGTGGCCAGAAGCCACTTGCAAGACCCGGCTGGAGGGAGTGAACTGCCCACTACCATCCTGTAGTTCACTCCAAAAATAAAAGCCCATGCCGGGTTTTCTTAAATCTGCCTTGCCAAAATAGCTTGCCCAAGACCAAAAAATTCCTTTTATTCTGCACTTCAACCACTGATATCTGTGACTGCAATGCACTCCAGTAGCTCAATATGCTCGCGTATGATCCCCCTTCACTGTCTCACAAGAAATACACATCAACAGTATTGGTGTAAATATACCATTGCAAGATATTTTTACTAACAGTATATGAAAGTAAGAAAGCATATTAAGTAGCTAACAAATTACTAGCTACAATACATACCAGATAATTCTTTATCCCATTTACCACATTCATTTAAATAGAGGACCAGGTAAATACAAAATGAATCTTGCTTGCAATTAACTCTTTTCAGGGCACGTTAGGCAAGTAGAGAGAAAGGCGGTCTGAATGGAAGGTCATTAAAGTGAAGTGCAGGTCAGAGATGTCAAGTGTATATAAAGCTATGTGGCCATAAATAAATAACCCTGTCCTAAAAAGAAATGGAAAGGGAGTATTCCCCAATATAACAACTAGCTACTGTATGCAAAGTAGGAGTGAAAGACTTCTAGTGTCGTTATTTCATAAAGTTAGTTTGGGGAAGCCAACAGAAATAAATTGTTAAAAAATTAAAATGTCCCTTCTAGTGGTCCCTGAAGTTTTCACACCAAAACCAACTTCTTCTAAACAGAATAATGAAAAATGTCAAATGTTGTGATGTGTATGACACACTGTATGTTAAAGAGTTTGTTTAAATAAACAATAGTAACCTAAAAATGAACACAAATTTCCAGACAGCGGCTCCTCTAAATAACTCTAGGGAAGGGTTGCGCTTTGAAAAACGACCTGTGCTTTTCTCTGAAGAAAGGTAATGTGAACTTGGAAAGGGCAATTAAATTGTCAGAATTAACAAATTTGTTTTTAACTAGAAGATAGCCAGAAGTATAGTCTAGGGGCTGGTATTGATTGGCAAAACAGAGAACATTCGTCTTCAGGTATTTACGCTGCCACTGTTGTATTAGAGGCTGTTTTTGTCCCCATCAATCCTAACGGGAGATTGCTCTGACTTCTCATCTACACGAACACAAAGTATCAGGTGCAAATCTTACCAAATACATTCAGATACTTTTCTGATACTCAAAGATTGGAGAAGATTTTGATTTACTAATAAAAAGGCATGAGAATTGCAGTTCACATGCATTAAGCGTTTTATCATTATTACTTATTATAGTGTCATTTATTCCATGGTGCTTTACATGCGATAAGGGTATACGTAATAAAAACGAGTACAGTAATCTTAAACAATACAAGTGACCGACTCACAGGCTACAAGGAATGGGCGAGGATGCGGTAGGTGAGGGTAGAGCTGGTCGTGCTATGGTTTGGTGGTTACTGCAGGTTGTAGGCTTGTCAGAAAAGGTTCCTTTGAAAATTTCCATGATAGGCGAGAGTGATATTTTGGAGTAGAGAGTTCCTGGGTGAGGAGGATGCGCGGGAGAAAGCTTGTATGCGATTGTGGGAAGAGGAGATAAGAGGGGAGTAGACAAGGAGACTTGTGAGGACACAGTTTATGCCTCACCTGCCAATAGCGGGGTATGGTTTAAGATGCTCCTTATTGGTTTATTTTAAAACATGTTTGTGCAATCAAGAAGTAGTATTAAGTCGATGATAATGTGTGCAACCTGTAAAGCGCTGCGGCATATGTTAGCGCTATATAAAAATAGAGATTATTATTATTATAAGTTAGATAAAAATCTTAAGAAGTTCTAAATTTATCATCCAGCATGAGCCACTGTGATAAATATGGTGTAGATGATGCTATGATTATTCAATTATGACTTTTTATAATATTGCCTCAATTTTCGATTTGTGCCCCCTTTTATCTTGTTGTTCACTCCAAACCATTACTTTTGTTTAACCTCTTAACCCCCGGAGCTTTTTCCGTTTTTCGCTCCCCATCTTTCCAGAGCTATAACTTTTTTATTTTTCCGTCAATATGGCCATGTGAGTGCTTGATTTTTGCAGGACGAGCTGTACTTTTGAAAGATACCATTGGTTTTACCATATAGTGTACTAGAAAACGGAAAAAAAATTCCAAGTGCAGTGGCTTTTTTGCTAGATTCACTAAATGCTAAAACTTACCTGCCATTATGATTCTCCAGGTCAGTACGAGTTCATAGACTCCAATCATGTCAAGGTTCTCTTATCTAAGTGGTAAAAAAAAAATCCAAACTTTGTTTAAAAAAAATAATAATTGAGCAATTTTCCGATACCCATAGTGTCTCCATTTTTCGTGATCTGGGGTCGGGTGGGGGCTTATTTTTTGCGTGCCATGCTGACTTTTTTAATTATACCATGTTTGTGCAGATATGTTCCTTTGATCTCCCGTTATTACATTTTAATGCAATGTTGTGGCGACCAAAAAAAAACATTTTTTTCCTCGCTACACCGTTAAAAAAATTAACCTAATTGCTAAATTGATCGATCGGGTGATTCTGAACACGGCAATACCAAATATGTGTAGGTTAGATTTTTTTTATTGTTTTATTTTGATTGGGGCGAAAGGGGGGTGATTTGAACTTTCATTTTCTTTTATATTTTTAACACTTTTTTTATTTTGGCATGCTTCAATAGCCTCCATGGGAGTCTAGAAGCATGCACTACTCGATCGCCTCTGATACATAGAGGTGATGCACAGATCACCTCTATGCAGCAGAATAACAGCATTGCTATGAGCGCCGGCCACAGGGTGGCGATCATAGCACTCCGCCATTAACCATAGAGATCTCGAAGAGACCACTGGTTGTGATGGCAACGCACCGATGACCCCCGATCACGTGACTGGGTCAGTTTGACAGTGGCATTTAACTAGTTAATGGGCGCGGGTAGATCACGATTCCGCTCGCGCCTATTGCGGGCACATATCAGCTGTTGAAAACAGCTGACACATAGCGGCTTTGAGGTGGGCTCACCACCAGAGCCACCTCAAAGCGGGGGATACTGCCAGCTGACGTACTATTCCATCAGCTGGCAGAAAGGGGTTAAAGGGAACCTGTCAGCAGAATTGTGCACATTAACCTACAGCCATTGTCAGGTTGGTGCTATTATACTCATTAAAATGATACCTTGGTTGATGAAATCTGTCTCATGGTTGTTTTTCTTTTTGTTTTTTTTTTAAATATATAGAATATTCATTACGTAAAATACGGGGCAGCTCAGTAAGGGATCAGTGACCTGTCATAAACCATCAATATGAATAGCTAAGCGGAGAACCACATAAACCCCCCCCCACAGGCCGACCCCAAGAAAGAGTATATCATTAACTCAAAACTGAAAATAAAGATAAAATCAACAACCACAAGACTGATTTCATCACCCAGGTGTCATTTTAATCGTATAACGGCGCCGACCTGACACTGTCTGTAGGTTACTGTGCACAATGCTGCTGACATGTGCCCGGAAGAGCAGCGAGTGGAATCTCGATCCACCCGTGGCTATTAATTTGTTATATGCCGCTGTCAAACGCAGCATTTAACATGCATTTCTGGCAATAATGCTGGAAATCCGCCCACAGGTGACCCCCATCATCTGATCGCAGGTCACCGGTGGGTTGGCATGACAACCAGAGGTCTCCTGGAGACCTCTGTGAATGTCACAGACAGAAGTCGGTGCTCAGAGCAAGTGAGTAATTCTACTACATACCAATTGGGTTATGGCAGCTTCTAGTCTCCCATGGATACTACTGAAGCATGTCAAAAGTATAAAATAAAAGGTTTTTAAAAATATAATAAACAAAGTTCAAATCACCCCCCTTTCACCCCATCACCCCATTCCAAATAAAACAAAAAAACAAAAATCAAACCTACACATTTGGTATCGCCGCGTTCAGAATTGCGGAATCTATCAATAAAAAAAGGATTAAGATGATTGTTAGGCTACTTTCACATTAGCGTTGTTTGCTATACGTTGCAATGCGTCGTTTTGGAGAAAAAAACGCATCCAGCAAAGTTGGCTGCAGGATGCGTTTTTTCTCCATAGACTTTCATTAGCGACGCATTGCGACGTATCGCAACACGTCGTATCCGTCGTCCGACGGATGCGTCGTAATTTGGCGGTCCGTCAGCACAAAAAAACGCTACATGTAACGTTTTTTGTGTGCGTTGTGTCCGCCCCCTCCTCCCCGGAACTTACAATGGGGCAGCGGATACGTTGTAGAACTGCATCCAATGCCCCCGTTGTTCATTTTTTTAGCAGTCAAAATGCCAGAATTACGTTTTTTTGTCACTGCGACATTGCATTAAAATGCATTAAAATGCAATAATGGACAATCAAAAGATCTTATCTCCACCAAAATGGTATCAATATGTCAGATCAGCCCACAAAAAATAAGCCCTCACCCAACCCCAGATCACGAAACACGGGTATCAGAAAATGGTGCAATTTTTTATTTTTTTAAAAAAAACAAAGCTTTTTTTTTTTTTTTTTCTCACCACTTTAGATAAAAAAGAACCTAGACATGTTTGGTGTCTATGTACTCCTAATGACCAGGAGAATCTTAACCCCTTAACGACCGCCGATACGCCTTTTAACCGCGGCAGTTAAGGGTACTTAAACCAGAGCCGTTAATTAACGGCGCTGGGGAAAAAGTAAATAGCGCCCCCCAGAGTCCGATTTTCTCCGGGGTCTCGGCTGCCGGGGGTAGCCGAGACCCCAGAGAACATGATTCGGGTCGGTTTTTACCGACCCCGCTTTTGTGATCGCCGGTAATTAACCGTTTACCAGCAATCGCAAAAAAAAAAAGCGATGTGTAATTCTCTGTCCTCTGATGTGATCGCACATCAGAGGACAGAGAAATAGGGGGATTCGGGGACCCTATTATACTTACCGGTGTCCCTGGGTCCTCCTGCTTCTCCTGGCCGCCGGCATCTTCTTTGGCAAACAAAATGGCGGGAGCATGCACAGTGCGCCCGCCATCTGTCGCAATCTGCCGGCCGGCAGGAGAAGAGCAGTTGGGGCTAAAATTAGGGTTAGGGCTAGGGCTAAATTTAAGGTTAGGGTTGGGGCTAAATTTAAGGTTAGGGTTGGGGCTAAATTTAGGGTTAGGCTTCTTTCACACTTACGTCGGTACGGGGCCATCGCAATGTGTCGGCCCGACATACCGACGCACGTTGTGAAAATTGTGCACAACGTGGGCAGCGGATGTAGTTTTTCAACGCATCCGCTGCCCAATCTATGTCCTGGGGAGGAGGGGGCGGAGTTACAGCCACGCATGCGCGGTCGGAAATGGCGGACGCGACGTACAAAAAAAACGTTACATTGAACGTTTTTTTTATGCCGACGGTCCGCCAAAACACAACTAATCCAGTGCACGACGGACGCGACGTGTGGCCATCCGTCGCGATCCATCGGCAATACAAGTCTATGGGCAAAAAACGCATCCTGCGGGCACATTTGCAGGATCCGCCTTTTGTCCAAAACAACGGATTGCGACGAATGCCAAACGACGCAAGTGTGAAAGTAGCCTTAGGGTTAGGGCTAGGGTTGGGGCTAGGGTTGCGGCTAAAGTTAGGGATAGGGTTGGGGCTAAAGTTAGGGTTAGGGTTGGGGCTAAAGTTAGGGTTAGGGCTGGAGCTAAAGTTAGGGATAGGGTTGCAGCTAAAGTTAGGGTTAGAGTTGGGATTAGGGTTAGTATTAGGGTTAGGGTTGGCATTAGGGTTACGCTTGGGATTAGGGTTAGGTTTGGGATTAGGGTTAAGGTTAGGATTAGGGGTGTATTGGGATTAGTGTTAGGTTTGAGGTTAGGGTTGAGATTAGGATTAGGGGTGTGTTGGATTTAGGGTTTTGATTAGGGTTATGGTTAGGGTTGACATTAGGGTTGTTTTGGGGTATGGGTTGTGATTATCGTTAGGGTTAGTGATTAGGATTATCGTTAGGGTTGTGATAAGGGTTAGGGGTGTGTTGGGGTTAGGGTTGGAGCTAGAATTGGGGGGTTTCCACTGTTTAGGTACATCAGGGGGTCTCCAAACACGACAGCCAATTTTGCGCTCAAAAAGTCAAATGGTGCTCCCTCCCTTCTGAGCTCTGCCGTGCGCCCAAACAGTGGGTTACCCCCACATATGGGGCATCAGCGCACTCGGGATAAATTGGACAACAACTTCTGGGGTCCAATTTCTCCTGTTACCCTTGTCAAAATAAAAACTTGGGGGCTAAAAAAATCTTTTTTATGGAAAAAAAAATATTTTTTATTTTCACGACTCTGCATTATAAACTTCTGTGAAGCACTTGGGCATTCAAAGTTCTCACCACACATCTAGATAAGTTCCTTGGGGGGTCTAGTTTCCAAAATGGGGTCATTTGTGGGGGGTTTCTACTGTTTAGGTACATCAGGGGCTCTGCAAATGCAACGTAACGCCCGCAGACCATTTTATCAAAGTCTGCATTCCAAAACGGCGCTCCTTTCTTCCGAGCTCTGCCGTGCGCCCAAACAGTGGTTTACCCCCACATATGGGGTACCAGCATACTCAGGACAAATTGGACAACAACTTTTGGGGTCCAATTTCTCTTGTTACCCTTGTGAAAATAAAAACTTGGGGGCTAAAAAAAATCTTTTTTGTGGAAAAAAATTTTTTTTTTATTTTCACGACTCTGCATTATAAACTTCTGTGAAGCACATGGGGGTTCAAAGTGCTCACCGCAAATCTAGATAAGTTCCTTGGGGGGTCTAGTTTCCAAAATGGGGTCACTTGTGGGGGGTTTCTACTGATTAGGCACATCAGGGGCTTTCCAAACGCGACATGGGGTCCGATCTCAATTCCAGCCAATTCTACATTGAAAAGGTCAAACGGCGCTCCTTCACTTCCAAGTTCTGCGGTGCGCCCAAAAAGTGGTTTACCCCCACATATGGGGTATTGGCATGTTCAGGAGAAATTGCATAACAAAATTTATGGTTACATTCCTGTTTTTACACATGTGAAAATAAAAAAATGGTTCTGAATTAAAATGTTTGCAAAAAAAAGTTAAATGTTCATTTTTTCCTTCACATTGTTTCAGTTCCTGTGAAGCACGTAAAGGGTTAATGAACTTCTTGAATGTGGTTTTGAGAACCTTGAGGGGTGTAGTTTTTAGAATGGTGTCACACTTCGTTATTTTCTATCATATAGACCCCTCAAAATGACTTCAAATGTGATGTGGTCCCTAAAAAAAAAATGGTGTTGTAAAAATGAGAAATTGCTGGTCAACTTTTAACCCTTATAACTCCCTAACAAAAAAAAAAGTAGACATGTGGGAAATGTTATTTATTAACTATTTTTCGTGAGATATCTCTCTGATTAAAGGGCATAAAAATACAAAGTTTGAAAATTGCAAAGTTTTAAATTTGTTTGCCATATTTCCGTTTTTTTTCATAAATAATTGCAAGTAATATCTAAGAAATGTTACCACTAACATGAAGTACAATATGTCACGAAAAAACAATCTCAGAATCAGCGGGATACGTTGAAGCGTTCCAGAGTTATAACCTCATACAGTGACAGTGGTCAGAATTGTAAAAATTGGCTCGGTCATTAAGTACCAAATTGGCTCTGTCACTAAGGGGTTAAACAAGTGTGGGATTGCACTATTGTTGCAATTTCACCACACCTGGAATTTTTTTTCCCATTTTGAGTACACAACATGGTAAAACTAAAATGGTGTTGTTCAAAAGTACAACTCGTCCCACAAAAAAACAAGCCCTCATGTCCATATTAACCAAAAAAAAAAAGTCATGGCTCTGAGAAGAAAGGGAGCAAAAAATGAAAATGCAAAACCAAAAATACCTCTGGTGATTAAGGTGTTAAAGCAGCAATCCTATTCTTACCTCACACTGGTTCTTCTACAGTTTTGAATCAATTTCATACATTTTTACGTTTTATATTCACCTGCACATTACTGGAGGACCTCTTCTCTTGAAAAAGGTTATAGGAGGTGCTGTGTTTACGCATCTTAAGACACAGACTAATGTCTACTATGTATTTGCACCAATTTCTGTTACATTATTAATCTATTTTGAGACATTTGCGCCAGAAAGGAGTATAGATTGTCCAATGTATACACAAATAAAGAAACATCTCTAGTACTTTTTCAAAAGAGACAATTTTATCAATCCCTGTGCAATATATAAACATTTGGCTTTCAGCCAAATAGAGCACCTGATAAATTTATTTGGAGATGGAAGTGATCACAAAACGGTGAACAATTCTAAAGAAACCTGTACCAAGTGGTAGAACAAATGTGTGTTAAAAAAAGGCAAATTTAGTAACAAATATAATAATTATAACTAGTAGTTTCATTTTTCAATTTGGAGGTCCCTCACCAAACCAGTGCCCCTCCTGGCTGGTCATGCATGTGACTGCTGCAGCCAATCACTAGACACAGACTAATGTGTCTACATAAATGGGCTATATAAATTGCCTGTCCATATAGCTGAAAGAGGAAGCACAGAAAATTGGGCCATCCCAACACAACTGGGAAAAGAGGTGATGGAAAAAGAAATTACCGTATATACTCGAGTATAAGCCGAGATTTTCAGCCCAAAATTTTGGGCTGAAAGTGTCCCTCTCGGCTTATACTCGAGTCAAGGTGGGTGGCAGGGTCGGCGGGTGAGGGGGTGAGGGCGCTGAGGCATACTTACCTAGTCCCAGCGATCCTCGCGCTGTCCCTGCAGTCCCACGGTCTTCTGTGCTGCAGCTTCTTCCCCTCTTCAGCAGTCACGTGGGACCGCTCATTACAGAAATGAATAAGCGGCTCCACCTCCCATAGGGGTGGAGCCGCCTATTTATTCCTCTAATCAGCGGTGCCGGTGACCGCTGATAGAGAAAGAAGCTGCGGCACCGAAGACCAGGCAGAGGGACAGCGCGAGGATCGCCAGGACTAGGTAAGTATAGCATATTCACCTGTCCTCGTTCCAGCCACCGAGCGTCGCTCCATCTTCCCGGCCGGCGCCTCCATCTTCCCGGCGTCTGCGCTCTGATTGTTCAGGTCAGAGGGCGCGATGACTCATATAGTGTGCGCGGCGCCCTCTGCCTGATCAGTCAGAGCAGAGACGCCGGGAAGATGGAGGCGCCGGAACGAGATGCCGGGAGCTGCAATCAAGGGAGGTGAGTATGTGTTTTGTTTTTTTTTATTGCAGCAGCAGCAGCGGCAGAGATTTATGTGGAGCATCTATGGGGCACAGTGAACGGTGCAGGGCACCGTATATGGCACATCTATGGGGCACAGTGAACGGTGCAGAACACCGTATATGGCACATCTATGGGGCACAGTGAACGGTGCGGAGCACCGTATATGGCACATCTATGGGGCACAGTGAACGGTGCGGAGCACCGTATATGGCACATCTATGGGGCACAGTGAACAGTGCAGAGCACCGTATATGGCACATCTATGGGGCACAGTGAACGGTGCAGAGCACCGTATATGGCACATCTATGGGGCACAATGAACGGTGCAGAGCACCGTATATGGCACATCTATGGGGCACAGTGAACGGTGCAGAGCACCGTATATGGCACAGCTATGGGGCACAATGAACGGTGCAGAGCACCGTATATGGCACAGCTATGGGGAAATATGAACGGTGCAGAGCACTGTATGGCACAGCTATGGGGAAATAATGATCTATTTTTATTTTTGAAATTCACCGGTAAATGCTGCATTTCCACCCTAGGCTTATACTCGAGTCAATAAGTTTTCCCATTTTTTTGTGGCAAAATTAGGGGGGTCGGCTTATACTCGGGTCGGCTTATACTCGAGTATATACGGTAAGTATTCTTTAGTTACTTTAATTAGGGCATATTGCAGTTTCTGATTAAAAAAAAAAAGGTGGACATCATCTTTAACCCCTCTGTGACCTTAGACGTACTATCCCGTCGAGGTGCCCTGGGCTTATCTGACCCTGGACGGGATAGTACGTCATAGCCGATCGGCCGCGCTCACGGGGGGAGCGCGGCCGATCGCGGCCGGGTGTCAGCTGCTTATCGCAGCTGACATCCGGCACTATGTGCCAGGAGCGGTCACGGACCGCCCACGGCACATTAACCCCTGGCACACCGCGATCAAAGATGATCGCGATGTGCCGGCGGTGCAGGGAAGCACCGCGCAGGGAGGGGGCTCCCTGCGGGCTTCCCTGAGCCCCCCGCAGCAACGCGATGTGATCGCGTTGCTGCGAGGGTCTCCTCACCTCCCTCCCTGCTCGAGCCCCGGATCCAAGATGGCCGCGGATCCGGGTCCTGCAGGGAGGGAGGTGGCTTCACAGAGCCTGCTTAGAGCAGGCACTGTGAAGGCTGCAGCGCTGCATGTCAGATCAGTGATCTGACAGAGTGCTGTGCAAACTGTCAGATCACTGATCTGTGATGTCCCCCCCTGGGACAAAGTAAAAAAGTAAAAAAAAAATTTCCAAATGTGTAAAAAAAATAAAAAAAAATATTCCAAAATAATGAAAAAAAAAAAAAATATTATTCCCATAAATACATTTCTTCATCTAAATAAAAAAAAAAAAAACAATAAAAGTACACATATTTAGTATCGCCGCGTCCGTAACGACCCGACCTATAAAACTGTCCCACTAGTTAACCCCTTCAGTAAACACCGTAAGGAAAAAAAAAAAAAAACGAGGCAAAAAACAACGCTTTATTATCATACCGCCGAACAAAAAGTGGAATAACACGCGATCAAAAGGACAAATATAAATAACCATGGTACCGCTGAAAGCGTCATATTGTCCCGCAAAAAAAGAGCTGCCATACAGCATCATCAGCAAAAAAATAAAAAAGTTATAGTCCTGAGAATAAAGCGATGCAAAAATAATTATTTTTTCTGTAAAATAGTTTTTATCGTATAAAAGCACCAAACCATAAAAAAATGATATAAATGAGGTATCGCTGTAATCGTACTGACCCGAAGAATAAAACTGATTTATCAATTTTACCAAACGCAGAACGGTATAAACGCCTCCCCCAATAGAAATTCATGAATAGCTGGCTTTTGGTCATTCTTCCTCACAAAAATCGGAATAAAAAGCGATAAAAAAATGTCACGTGCCCAAAAATGTTTTCAATAAAAACGTCAACTCGTCCCGCAAAAAACAAGACCTCACATGACTCTGTGGACCAAAATATGGAAAAATTATAGCTCTCAAAATGTGGTATTGCAAAAAATATTTTTTGCAATAAAAAGGGTCTTTCAGTGTGTGACGGCTGCCAATCATAAAAATCCGCTAAAAAACTCGCTATAAAAGTAAATCAAACCCCCCTTCATCACCCCCTTAGTTAGGGAAAAATAAAAAAAAATGTATTTATTTCCATTTTCCCATTAGGGCTAGGGTTAGGGCTAGGATTAGGGTTAGGGCTAGGGTTAGGGCTAGGGTTAGGGCTAGGGTTAGGGCTAGGGTTAGGGCTAGGGTTAGGGCTAGGGTTAGGGCTAGGGTTAGGGTTAGGGCTAGGGTTAGGGTTAGGGCTAGGGTTAGGGCTAGGGTTAGGGCTAGGGTTAGGGCTAGGGTTAGGGCTAGGGTTAGGGTTAGGGCTAGGGTTAGGGTTAGGGCTAGGGTTAGGGCTAGGGTTAGGGTTAGGGTTGGGGCTACAGTTAGGGTTGGGGCTAAAGTTAGGGTTAGGGTTTAGATTACATTTACAGTTGGGAATAGGGTTGGGATTAGGGTTAGGGGTGTGTCAGGGTTAGAGGTGTGGTTAGGGTTACCGTTGGAATTAGGGTTAGGGGTGTGTTTAGATTAGGGTTTCAGTTATAATTGGGGGGTTTCCACTGTTTCGGAACATCAGGGGCTCTCCAAACACGACATGGCGTCCGATCTCAATTCCAGCCAATTCTGCGTTGAAAAAGTAAAACAGTGCTCCTTCCCTTCCGAGCTCTCCTGTGTGCCCAAACAGGGGTTTACCCCAACACATGGGGTATCAGCGTACTCAGGACAAATTGGACAACAACTTTTGTGGACCAATTTCTCCTGTTACCCTTGGGAAAATACAAAACTGGGGGCTAAAAAATATTTTTTGTGGGAAAACAAAAAGATTTTTTATTTTCACGGCTCTGCGTTATAAACTGTAGTGAAACACTTGGGGGTTCAAAGTTCTCACAACACATCTAGATAAGTTCATTGAGGGGTCTAGTTTCCAATATGGGGTCACTTGTGGGGGGTTTCTACTGTTTAGGTACATTAGGGGCTCTGCAAACGCAATGTGACGCCTGCAGACCAATCCATCTAAGTCTGCATTCCAAATGATGCTCCTTCCCTTCCGAGCCCTCCCATGCGCCCAAACGGTGGTTCCCCCCCACATATCGGGTATCAGCGTACTCAGGACAAATTGGACAACAACATTTAGGGTCCAATTTCTCCTGCTAACCTTGGAAAAATACAAAACTGGGGGCTAAAATATAATTTTTGTGGAAAAAAAAATATTTTTTATTTGCATGGCTCTGCGTTATAAACTGTAGTGAAATACTTGGGGGTTCAAAGCTCTCACAACACATCAAGATGAGTTCATTAGGGGGTCTACTTTCCAAAATGGTGTCACTTATGGGGGGTTTCTACTGTTTAGGTACATTAGGGGCTCTGCAAACGCAATGTGACGCCTGCAGACCATTCCATCTAAGTCTGCATTCCAAATGGCGCTCCTTCCCTTCCGAACCCTCCCATGCGCCCAAACGGTGGTTCCCCCCCACATATGGGGTATCAGCGTACTCAGGACAAATTGGACAACAACTTTTGGGGTCCAATTTCTCCTGTTACCCTAGGGAAAATACAAAACTGGGGGCTGAAAAATAATTTTTGTGGGAAAAAAATTTTGTTTTATTTTTATGGCTCTGCATTATAAACTTCTGTGAAGCCCTTGGTGGGTCAAAGTGCTCACCACACATCCAGATAAGTTCCTTAGGGGGTCTACTTTCCAAAATGGTGTCACTTGTGGGGGGTTTCAATGTTTAGGCACATCAGTGGCTCTCCAAACGCAACATGGCGTCCCATCTCAATTCCTGTCAATTTTGCATTGAAAAGTCAAACGGCGCTCCTTCCCTTCCGAGCTCTCCCATGCGCCCAAACAGTGGTTTACTGCCACATATGGGGTATCAGCGTACTCGGGACAAATTGGACAACAACTTTTGAGGTCCAATTTCTTCTCTTACCCTTGGAAAAATAAAAAATTGGGGGCAAAAATATAATTTTTGTGAAAAAATATGATTTTTTATTTTTACGGTTCTGCATTATAAACTTCTGTGAAGCACTTGGTGGGTCAAAGTGCTCACCACACCTCTAGATAAGTTCCTTAGGGGGTCTACTTTCCAAAATGGTGTCACTTGTGGGGGGTTTCAATGTTTAGGCACATCAGTGGCTCTCCAAACGCAACATGGCGTCCCATCTCAATTTCTGTCAATTTTGCATTGAAAAGTCAAACTGCGCTCCTTCCCTTCCGAGCTCTCCCATGCGCCCAAACAGTGGTTTACTGCCACATATGGGGTATCAGCGTACTCAGGACAAATTGGACAACAACTTTTGAGGTCCAATTTCTTCTCTTACCCTTGGAAAAATAAAAAATTGGGGGCAAAAATATAATTTTTGTGAAAAAATATGATTTTTTATTTTTACGGTTCTGCATTATAAACTTCTGTGAAGCACTTGGTGGGTCAAAGTGCTCACCACACCTCTAGATAAGTTCCTTAGGGGGTCTACTTTCCAAAATGGTGTCACTTGTGGGGGGTTTCAATGTTTAGGCACATCAGTGGCTCTCCAAACGCAACATGGCGTCCCATCTCAATTTCTGTCAATTTTGCATTGAAAAGTCAAACTGCGCTCCTTCCCTTCCGAGCTCTCCCATGCGCCCAAACAGTGGTTTACTGCCACATATGGGGTATCAGCGTACTCAGGACAAATTGGACAACAACTTTTTGGGTCCAATTTCTCCTGTTACCCTTGGTAAAATAAAACAAATTGGAGCTGAAGTAAATTTTTTGTGTAAAAAAGTTAAATGTTCATTTTTATTTAAACATTCCAAAAATTCCTATTAAACACCTGAAGGGTTAATAAACTTCTTGAATGTGGTTTTGAGCACCTTGAGGGGTGCAGTTTTTAGAATGGTGTCACACTTGGGCATTTTCTATCATATAGACCCCTCAAAATGACTTCAAATGAGACGTGGTCCCTAAAAAAAAATGGTGTTGTAAAAATGAGAAATTGCTGGTCAACTTTTAACCCTTATAACTCGCTAACAAAAAAAAAAAATGGTTCCAAAATTATGCTGATGTAAAGGAGACATGTGGGAAATGTTACTTATTAAGTATTTTGTGTGACATATCTCTGTGATTTAATTGCATAAAAATTCAAAGTTTGAAAATTGCGAAATTTTCAAAATTTTCGCCAAATTTCCGTTTTTTTCACAAATAAACGCAGGTACTATCAAAGAAATTTTACCACTATCATGAAGTACAATATGTCACGAGAAAACAATGTCAGAATCACCAGGATCCGTTGAAGCGTTTCGGAGTTATAACCTCATAAAGGGACAGTGGTCAGAATTGTAAAAATTGGCCTGGTCATTAACGTGCAAACCACCCTTGGGGGTAAAGGGGTTAATTAATGAAAGGTATCAACCTGCATGTTAAATATATAATAAAAAAACACAGTTATTTGCTAACCTTTTTTTTTTTTTTTTACACCAGGAATATTTATTTTCTAAATCACAGTTGGCAGCAGTAGTAGAATGGCAAATCTTTAAATCCAGACTCCTATTTAAAAATGCACTGTTACAATGTCGTCGGCAGGCGTTATGGCTGAATAGGCTTATACACCATCTCCTTTAATTCATTTGCCAGAGATAAAATAGCTTGACAGCTTGATGCACATATTGCTAGCAACAGCAAATAAAACCCACTAAACTAGTATTGATTCCTCTTACACTGAAGATACATCATGGCCAATATCACTTGACTCCAGTAAGACCAGAGGCCAGTCCAGGCGCTGGCATCAGGTGCAAGAAAGTGGACTTTTAATTACAAAATGCCTCTGTTCCGGCATATATATATATGACTTACAGTGCTGCTTCACCTTATTTGCAGTTTATGAGTAGAGAAAGGGATTCCAAAGGTAAGAGCTCTCAAGCCAGCCAAGAGGCACTCTGAATTCTGGGTTTAACCTCGTACTTGACACAGATCGGAAACTTATGCTATACCCAAATGAAGCAGAAAATTGTGCAAAAAAAGTAATTTGTGAATAGAGATATAGACATCAATTTCACATGTTGCTCTGCCTAACGGCAGATAGAGCACAGATCCCACTAGCTGCAGTTAGAACTTTCCCTTTGCAGAGTACTTTCATCATGCCATTTCAATATCCCTAGGATTCTGATCGGTGGGGTCAAACCTCCAAGGACCTTCTAAGTTTTTCTCAATCATGGCAGTAGAGAAGGTTAAAGTTAGCTACAAAGATGGAGGCTAAAAGTCACTTTGCAGGGAAATACTATAAAGAAGTCAAAGGTAGACACCCACTAATAAGAAAGTGATGGCATATCCTTATATCACCACTTAGCGTCATGAAAATTGAAAGCAGGACCTTCCATCTTTATTCAGTACCCCATCTTTTCCTAGCAGTGACAACAAAACTCTTCCTCGTAGGCCTCTTTCACACTTCTGTTTTTCAGAATCAGTTATGGGGGACTTTAACTACCCGGATATTAACTGGGAAACAGAAACCTGTGAAACCCATAAAGGCAACAGGTTTCTGCTAATAACCAAGAAAAATTATCTTTCACAATTGGTGCAGAATCCAACCAGAGGAGCAGCACTTTTAGACCTAATACTATCTAATAGACCTGACAGAATAACAAATCTGCAGGTGGTCGGGCATCTAGGAAATAGCGACCACAATATTGTACAGTTTCACCTGTCTTTCACTAGGGGGACTTGTCAGGGAGTCACAAAAACATTGAACTTTAGGAAGGCAAAGTTTGACCAGCTTAGAGATGCCCTTAATCTGGTAGACTGGGACAATATCCTCAGAAATAAGAATACAGATAATAAATGGGAAATGTTTAAGAACATCCTAAATAGGCAGTGTAAGCGGTTTATACCTTGTGGGAATAAAAGGACTAGAAATAGAAAAAACCCAATGTGGCTAAACAAAGAAGTAAGACAGGCAATTAACAGTAAAAAGAAAGCATTTGCACTACTAAAGCAGGATGGCACCATTGAAGCTCTAAAAAACTATAGGGAGAAAAATACTTTATCTAAAAAACTAATTAAAGCTGCCAAAAAGGAAACAGAGAAGCACATTGCTAAGGAGAGTAAAACTAATCCCAAACTGTTCTTCAACTATATCAATAGTAAAAGAATAAAAACTGAAAATGTAGGCCCCTTAAAAAATAGTGAGGAAAGAATGGTTGTAGATGACGAGGAAAAAGCTAACATATTAAACACCTTCTTCTCCACGGTATTCACGGTGGAAAATGAAATGCTAGGTGAAATCCCAAGAAACAATGAAAACCCTATATTAAGGGTCACCAATCTAACCCAGGAAGAGGTGCGAAACCGGCTAAATAAGATTAAAATAGATAAATCTCCGGGTCCGGATGGCATACACCCACGAGTACTAAGAGAACTAAGTAATGTAATAGATAAACCATTATTTCTTATTTTTAGGGACTCTATAGCGACAGGGTCTGTTCCGCAGGATTGGCGCATAGCAAATGTGGTGCCAATATTCAAAAAGGGCTCTAAAAGTGAACCTGGAAATTATAGGCCAGTAAGTCTAACCTCTATTGTTGGTAAAATATTTGAAGGGTTTCTGAGGGATGTTATTCTGGATTATCTCAATGAGAATAACTGTTTAACTCCATATCAGCATGGGTTTATGAGAAATCGCTCCTGTCAAACCAATCTAATCAGTTTTTATGAAGAGGTAAGCTATAGGCTGGACCACGGTGAGTCTTTGGACGTGGTATATCTTGATTTTTCCAAAGCGTTTGATACCGTGCCGCACAAGAGGTTGGTACACAAAATGAGAATGCTTGGTCTGGGGGAAAATGTGTGTAAATGGGTTAGTATCTGGCTTAGTGATAGAAAGCAGAGGGTGGTTATAAATGGTATAGTCTCTAACTGGGTCGCTGTGACCAGTGGGGTACCGCAGGGGTCAGTATTGGGACCTGTTCTCTTCAACATATTCATTAATGATCTGGTAGAAGGTTTACACAGTAAAATATCGATATTTGCAGATGATACAAAACTATGTAAAGCAGTTAATACAAGAGAAGATAGTATTCTGCTACAGATGGATCTGGATAAGTTGGAAACTTGGGCTGAAAGGTGGCAGATGAGGTTTAACAATGATAAATGTAAGGTTATACACATGGGAAGAAAGAATCAATATCACCATTACACACTATATGGGAAACCACTGGGTAAATCTGACAGGGAGAAGGACTTGGGGATCCTAGTTAATGATAAACTTACCTGGAGCAGCCAGTGCCAGGCAGCAGCTGCCAAGGCAAACAGGATCATGGGGTGCATTAAAAGAGGTCTGGATACACATGATGAGAGCATTATACTGCCTCTGTACAAATCCCTAGTTAGACCGCACATGGAGTACTGTGTCCAGTTTTGGTCACCGGTGCTCAGGAAGGATATAATGGAACTAGAGAGAGTACAAAGGAGGGCAACAAAATTAATAAAGGGGATGGGAGAACTACAATACCCAGATAGATTAGCGAAATTAGGATTATTTAGTCTAGAAAAAAGACGACTGAGGGGGCGATCTAATAACCATGTATAAGTATATAAGGGGACAATACAAATATCTTGCTGAGGATCTGTTTATACCAAGGAAGGTGACGGGCACAAGGGGGCATTCTTTGCGTCTGGAGGAGAGAAGGTTTTTCCACCAACATAGAAGAGGATTCTTTACTGTTAGGGCAGTGAGAATCTGGAATTGCTTGCCTGAGGAGGTGGTGATGGCGAACTCAGTCGAGGGGTTCAAGAGAGGCCTGGATGTCTTCCTGGAGCAGAACAATATTGTATCATACAATTAGGTTCTGTAGAAGGACGTAGATCTGGGGATTTATTATGATGGAATATAGGCTGAACTGGATGGACAAATGTCTTTTTTCGGCCTTACTAACTATGTTACAATCCGTCAAAGTCTTAAAAAGACGTATCCTGTGCAGATTGAAAAAAAACTGATGCACTGGATCCGTTTTTTTTTTACGGATTTGTTGAGGTAGTTGCAAACGGAATTGAAAGAGAGAGGGAGATTGATTTTCCTGAAAGGAAAAATGGGCTCCGGGCATGCTTGGTTGCAAAAAACTGCATCCGTCACTGGAATCAGTCCTCTGACGGACGGCAACGGATCCTGCACCTATAGGCTTCCATTATAGCCAACAACGGACGCCGCAGGATCCGTCGCTGTGCGTCTTTTCGACGTACACAAAAAACCTTTCGCATGTACGTGGTCTCCGTCCGACGGACAATGCCTTTACGACTGATCCGTCAAACGACGGATAAAACGGAATGCCATCCATCGCTAATACAAGTCTGGGAAAAAACGGATCCAGCAGCAACATTTGCTGGATCGATTTTTTTCTAAAAACAACGGATAGTGACTGATTCTAAAAAACGGATGCATGAAGGAGGCCTTAGTAGTCCTAGCTGTACTTTCCACTCTATTAGTCATAGTCAGTGCTTTTCCCCATATGGCTAGAAGTCTAAAATGTTTTTTTCTCATTTAACGGCTGTAACAGCAGTACCCTTCCTCAGTAGTCATAAACAGGACCAATCCTCATTCTCCAAGCATGGTCTTTCTCATGCCAAGCTGTGACTCTAGCACTGCCAAAATATTTCACTCAGTGGAAACAGTCAAGGCATTTTCTGGTGACTAGCAAACAGTTATAAATGACATGGCGATATACAAGTAATCGCTGTATTACATGAGAAAAACTTCTACATAAATATAAAATATTTTATATTTATCTGTATATACTTTGTGTTATGCTAAATTTTTGGCGAAAAGACTTATGAACTTGCATACTTTCAAATGTATGAAAAGAATTTATGATTTTTACATGTTTTGCAAAAATGGAATTATAAGCATTTAATGTTTTGTCTCATGTTTCTATATACATGTGCTTCTCACAAAATTAGATCAAAAAGTTAATCTATTGCAGTTCTTCATACAAAAAGTTTAACTCATATAGAGTCATTACAAACAGAGTGATCTATTTCAAGTGTGTATTTCTGTTAATGGTAATTATGGCTTACAGCCAATGAAAACCCTAAATCCATTATCTCAGTATATTAGAATACGGTAATTAACAAAAAACACCTGCAAAGGCTTCCCAAGTATTTAAAAAGGTCCCTTAGTCTGTTTCAGCAGGTTCCACAATCATGGGGAAGACTGCTGACTTGACAGATTTCCAGAAGTGTCATTGTCACATTCCACAAGGAGGGTAAGCCACAAAAGGTCATTGCTAAAAAAAAAAAAAAAGCTGGCTGTTCACAGAGTGCTGTATCCAAGCATATCAATGGAAAGTTGAGTGGAAGGAAAAAGTGTGGTAGAGAAAGCTGCACAAGCAACCGGGATAACCGCAGCCTTGAATGGACTGCTAAGAAAAGGCCATTCAAAAATTTGGGGGAAATTCACAACCAGTGGACTGCTTGTCGAAATGCTTTTTGGAGATGGAAATTTCATTCTCCAGCAGGACTTGGCACCGGTACACACTGCCATGAGTGCCAATAACTGGTTTAAAAACCAACAATATCACTGTGCGTGATTGGTCACAAAACTCACCTGACCTTAACCTCAGAGAATATATGGGGTATTGTCAAGAGGAAGATGAGAGACACCAGGCCCGACAATGCAGTCGAGCTGAAGGCTGCTATCAAAGCAACCTGGGCTTCCATAACACCTCAGCAGTGCCACAGGCTGATCGCCTCCATGCTACAACACTTTGATGCAGTAATTGATGCAAAAGGAGCCCCGACCAAGTATTGAGAGCATTTACTGAACATACATTTCAGTAGGCCAACATTTCGGATTTTAACCCCTTTCTGACCTCGGACGGGATAGTACGTCCGAGGTCAGATCCCCTGCTTTGATGCGGGCTCCGGCGGTGAGCCCGCATCAAAGCCGGGACATGTCAGCTGTTTTGAACAGCTGACATGTGCCCGTAATAGTCGCGAGCAGAATCGCGATCTGCCCGCGCCTACTAACTAGTTAAATGCCGCTGTCAAACGCAGACAGCGGCATTTAACTACCGCTTCCGGCCGGGCAGCCGGAAATGACGTCATCGCCGTGCACCGTCACATGATCGGGGTCGGCGATGCTTCAGAATTGTAACCATAGAGGTCCTTGAGACCTCTGTGGTTACTGATCGCCGGCAGCTGTGAGCGCCACCCTGTGATCGGCGCTCACAGCACACCTGATTTTCAGCTACATAGCAGCGAACAGAAGATCGCTGCTATGTAGCAGAGGCGATCGTGCTGTGCCTGCTTCTAGCCTCCCATGGAGGCTATTGAAGCATGGCAAAAGTTAAAAAAAAAAGTTAAAAAAAATGTGAAAAAAATAAAAAAAATATAAAAGTTTAAATCACCCCCCTTTCGCCCCAATCAAAATAAATAAAAAAAAATATCAAATCTACGCATATTTGGTATCGCCGCGCTCAGAATCGCCCGATCTATCAATAAAAAAAAGCATTAACCTGATCGCTAAACAGGGTAGAGAGAAAAAAATTTGAAACGCCAGAATTACGTTTTTTTGGTCGCCGCGATATTGCATTAAAATGCAATAACGGGCGATCAAAAGAACTATCTGCACCAAAATGCCATCATTAAAAACGTCATCTCGGCATGCAAAAAATAAGCCCTCAACCGACCCCAGATCATGAAAAATGGAGATGCTACAGGTATAGGAAAATGGCACAATTTTTTTTTTTTTTTAGCAAAGTTTGGAATTTTTTTTCACCACTTAGATAAAAAATAACCTAGTCATGTTAGGTGTCTATGAACTCGTACTGACCTGGAGAATCATAATGGCAGGTCAGTTTTAGCATTTAGTGAACCTAGCAAAAAAGCCAAACAAAAAAGAAGTGTGGGATTGCACTTTTTTTGCAATTTCACCGCACTTGGAATTTTTTTCCCGTTTTCTAGTACACGACTTGATAAGGCTACGTTCAGACTAGCGTTGTGCGCCGCTGCGTCGGCGACGCAACGCACGACGCACACAAAAACGCGGCAAAACGCACGCAAAAACGCTGCGTTTTGTGACGCGTGCGTCGTTTTTTGCCGAAAATCGGACGCAAGAAAAATGCAACTTGCTGCGTTTTCTTGGTCCGACGCTAGCGGCAAAAAAGACGCAAGTGTTGCAAAACGCAACACACAAAAACGCATGCGTCCCCCATGTTAAACATAGGGGCGCATGACGCGTGCGTCGCCCGACGCTAAGGCGACGCACACTAGCAGAACGCTAGTGTGAACGTAGCCTTAAACCAATGATGTCATTCAAAAGTACAACTCGTCCCGCAAAAAATAAGCCCTCACATGGCCAAATTGACGGAAAAATAAAAAAGTTATGGCTCTGGGAAGGAGAGGAGTGAAAAACGAACACGGAAAAACGAAAAATCCCAACGTCATGAAGGGGTTAAAATAATTTTTTTCAGCTGGTGTTACAAAGCATTCTAATTTACTGAGATAATGACTTGGGTTTTCATTGGCTGTCAGCCATAATCATCTACAATGAAGTGATCCTGTGAGCAGGATTGTGCACAATAACCTACACACACTATCAGGTCGGTGCCGTTATACTGATTAAAATTATACCTTGGTTGATGAAATCCATCTTATGGTTGCACTTTAGTTTCAACAATTTTATTGCAGATCTTATCAGAATAACATGAATGACATGGAATATGAAGTACAAGGATCCCCTCGCAGGGGGAAGTATATCAATATTAATAGCATTAATACAATATCCTTGACTTATTAATTTTAGCTGCAAAGAACAAACATATGTTCGTATAACATTAGCTGCATTGTATTAATAATAAAAGTAAAGGAAAACAAAACAGACAAAACAAAAAAAAAGAAGGAATGTAAAACCTTGGGTAATAACTTTGGGGGTTATGTTGACGTACTCTATAATTCGTGTAGGACGTAAGTTCTAGTCACCAATTAGAAGTATCTATGTTTTAATTTATACAGATAGTGACAGTCTGGAAAAGTTGTCACTTATGGTTGCTCTTTAATCTTTATTTTCAATTTTTAGTTAATGAGATTCCTGTGCCCTAAGGCGGGTTGTTGTATGTGGTGCTCTGATTATATATTCAAAATGATTACTATTGTTAGGTCACTGATCTATCACTGACCTGCCCCTAGTTTGCATAATGAATACAGTGCCTTGCGAAAGTATTCGGTTTCCTGGAACTTTTCAACCTTTTCCCACATATCACGCTTCAAACAAAGATACCAAATGTAAATTTTTGGTGAAGAATCAACAAGTGGAACACAATTGTGAAGTTGAACTAAATTTATTGTGTTTTTTTTATTTTTGTGGAAATTCAAAAACTGAAAAAAGTGGGGTGTGCAATATTATTTGGCCCCTTTACTTTCAGTGCAGCAAACTCACTCCAGAAGTTCATTATGGATCTCTGAATGATCCAATGTTGTCCTAAATGCCTAATGATGATAAATATAATCCACCTGTCTGTAATCAAGTCTCCGTATGAATGAACCTGCTCTGTGATAGTCTCAGGGTTCTGTTTGAAGCACAGAGAGCATCATGAAGACCAGAAGGTTAAAGCCGGATTTGGATGCAAAATGATTTCCAAAACTTTAAACATCCCAAGGAGCACTGTGCAAGCGATCATACTGAAATGGAAGGAGTATCATACCACTGCAAATCTACCAAGACCCGGCTGTCTCTCTAAACTTTCATCTCAAACAAGGAAAAGACTGATCAGAGATGCAGCCAAAAGGCCCTTGATCACTCTGGATGAACTGCAGAGATCTACAGCTGAGGTGGGACAGTCTGTCCATAGGACAACAATCAGTCGTGCACTGCACAAACCTGGCCTTTATGGAAGAGTGGCAAGAAGAAAGCCATTTCTCAAAGATATCCATAAAAACTGTTGTTTAGTGTATGCAACAAGCCACCTGGGAGACACCAAACATGTGGAAGAAGGTGCTCTGGTCGGATGAAACCAAAATCAAACATTTTGGCAACAATGCCAAACGATATGTTTGGCGTAAAGGCAACACAGCTCATCACCCTGAACACAGTCCACTGTCAAACATGGTGATGGCAGCATCATGGTTTGGGCCTGTTTTTCTTCAGCAGGGACAGAAAACCTGTTGGAATCTCCAAAAGACCTGAGAATGGGACAGAGATTTGTCTTCCAACAAGACAATGATCCAAAACATAAAGCAAAATCTACAATGGAATGGTTCACAAATAAATGTATCCAGGTGTTAGAATGGCCAAGTCAAAATCCAGACCTCAATCCAATCGAGAATCTGTGGAAAGAGCTGAAAACTGCTGTTCACAAACGATCTCCATCAAACCTCACTGAGCTCGAGCTGTTTGCCAAGGAGGAATGGGTAAGACTTTCAGTCTCTCGATGTACAAAACTGATAGAGACATACCCCAAGCGACTTGCAGCTGTAATCGCAGCAAAAGGTGGCGCAACAAAGTATTAAGTTAAAGGGGCCGAATAATATTGCATGCCCCACTTTTCAGTGTTTGAATTTCCACAAAAACTTAAAATGACCAATAAATTTTGTTCAACTTTACAATTGTGTTCCACTTGTTGATTCTTCACCAAAAATGTACATTTGGTATCTTTCTGATTGAAGCAGGATATGTGGGAAAAAGTTGAAACGTTCCAGGGAGCCAAATACTTTCGCAAGGCACTGTACCTAACATATTAAAGAAAAAGACAAAAAAACGCTTCTGCAGCATAAACGCATGTTTAGTATGTCAATAATACATTTTCTTGATGTTATCCAGCTAGGTAAAAATAAAAAAAAAAACTATTTGAAAATGGCGCCCACCGCGCCTGTGCAGTAGCAGCTATAGGTGTCTATAGCTGTAATCCGATGGCTGCTACTGGGCATGCGCCGGCGACGACATCTTACTGGAGAAGAAAATAATAACTATTCCTCCAAGATGAGATTTATGTCATTCACAAACTCTTTATATCTCACAATATTATCCTTCTTCGGCCTCACCAAATCATGGCAGACATCCTCTGTCACAGCCTCTTCTGCTGCGCTGTGTAAGGCTGCTTTCACACAGTTTTTTGCCGTCAGGCAGAATCCGGCAAATTTTGGAAAAAAAAAGATCCACTGCAGATTGTGAAAACTGATGCAACAAGAGAGAAAGAGAGAGAAAGAGAGAGAGAGAGCGAGAGAGAGAAAGAAAGAAAGACTCCAGAATGGAAAATGCATGATTTGTTTCATCAGTTTTTTGCCGGATCTGTCGCTGTCCGTTTTTTCAATGGACAGAAAAAACGTTAATATGTCCATTTTCTCCAGCCGCCGGAAAACAAATTTTCGACGGATCCGGCAAAAAAACGTTTGAAATGTGAGGCCATCCGGCAGAATCCGGCACTAATACAAGTCTATGAGGAAAAAAAACATCCGGCAGCAACTTTTGCTGGATCCGTTTTTTTTTTTCAAAATTCGCCGGATTGTGCCTGACGGCAAACAACTGATCTGTGAAAGCAGCCTTACGGAAGCCTTCCCTTCACCCACACTCCTCACACTGGCAATAGACATGGTGGAGGAGTGAGTCTTCACCTTTCTAACAATGGCAAGACCCTTAAGGTACCGCCACACTTAGCGACGCTGCAGCGATACCGACAACGATCCGGATCGCTGCAGCGTCGCTGTTTGGTCGCTGGAGAGCTGTCACACAGACCACTCTCCAGCGACCAACGATGCCGGTAACCAGGGTAAACATCGGGTAACTAAGCGCAGGGCCGCGCTTAGTAACCCGATGTTTACCCTGGTTATCATCCTAAAAGTAAAAAAAAAAAACACTACATACTTACCTACAGCCGTCTGTCCTCCAGCGCTGTGCTCTGCACTCCTCCTGTACTGTCTGTGTGAGCACAGCGGCCGGAAAGCAGAGCGGTGACGTCACCGCTCTGCTTTCCGGCTGACCGACGCTCACAGCCAGTACAGGAGGAGAGCAGAGCACAGCGCTGGAGGACAGACAGCTGTAGGTAAGTATGTAGTGTTTGTTTTTTTTTACTTTTAGGATGGTAACCAGGGTAAACATCGGGTTACTAAGCGCGGCCCTGCGCTTAGTTACCCGATGTTTACCCTGGTTACCAATGAAGACATCGCTGAATCGGTGTCACACACGCCGATTCAGCGATGTCTGCGGGGAGTCCAGCGACCAAATAAAGTTCTGGACTTTCTTCCCCGACCAGCGACAGCACAGCAGGGGCTTGATCGCTGCTGCCTGTCACACTGGACGATATCGCTAGCGAGGACGCTGCAACGTCACGGATCGCTAGCGATATCGTCTAGTGTGACGGTACCTTTACTTTCCCTTCTTTTAAAGTACATTCTGTCCATAGCCACTCTCCCTCCAATCTCAAAGTGTCCATCATTTACAGACCCCCGGATCAGACCACTGCCTTTATTTATCATGTCTCCACCTGGCTTCTATATTTTCTCATTACCACCATCATCATGGGTGACTTCAACATCCTCACTCACACTCGTCAGTCAGCAGCTTCCAAACTCCTGTCACTTGCTTCATCCTTTAGTTGTCTTAAGGTACCGTCACACTAGACGATATCGCTAGCGATCCGTGACGTTGCAGCGTCCTCGCTAGCGATATCGTCCAGTGTGACAGGCAGCAGCGATCAGGCCCCTGCTGTACTGGCTGTGAGCGTCGGTCAGCCGGAAAGCAGAGCGGTGACGTCACCGCTCTGCTTTCCGGCCGCTGTGCTCACACAGACAGTACAGGAGGAGTGCAGAGCACAGCGCTGGAGGACAGACGGCTGTAGGTAAGTATGTTCTGTTTGTTTTTTTTTACTTTTAGGATGGTAACCAGGGTAAACATCGGGTTACTAAGCGCGGCCCTGCGCTTAGTTACCCGATGTTTACCCTGGTTACCGGCATCGTTGGTCGCTGGAGAGCGGTCTGTGTGACAGCTCTCCAGCGACGCTGCAGCGATCCGGATCGTTGTCGGTATCGCTGCAGCGTCGCTAAGTGTGACGGTACCTTTATTCAACAGTTCTCCACAGTCGCCCACACAGACATACATTAGACATTATTTTCGCCCGCCTCTGCTACCTATCTAACCTCCATACTTCGCCTCTCCCCATCTGACTGCCATCAACTCACATGCTCTTCCCAGTCGCCCTCACCTGCCCCCCCCATGTCCAGCAACTAGTACACCCCCACTGAAACCTTGCACACCAATACATTCACACACTGACTGTATTCTACCACCATTTTCTACAACAATACACTCATCAGCTATTAAATCAGTCACCGCTCTCATGCACGGGAAGTGCGATGAATGAATAGACAACCCAGGCACAACAACCTCACTAAAAAGCTTTGGCCAGAGTCCAGGGATCCTGAGAGGCGCTGGAAGACAATGCATTTAGAAGAACACTTCACAACAATCAAACAAGCAACTTTTACATTTAAGTTGGTCCTCACCACTGCTAAAGAAGTACTTCACAACCCTCATATATACTTTATTCCACAACCCCAGTTATTTAATAATAAACTCCACATTGCCTCACTAAGGCCTCCAAACTCCCTCATCTCTGCACAAGAGTTTGTCGCACATTTCAAAATCAAGATCAACCAAATTTTACTCCTCCAACACCACAACCCCTATGTATAACAGACTACTGGACTTCCCCTATAACCTTCCTACCCACCATCACTGAAAGAGAGATTACTCATCTCTCCAAATCACACCTCACCACTTGTGCACTTGACTCCATCCCATCCCCTCCCCAAACTCCCCACCAGGCTAATCACAACTCTAACCTACCTCTTCAACCAGATACTTCTGGTACCTTAACTTCTGCCTTCAAACATGCCACAATCACACTAATCCTGGAGAAACCTCCCTCAACCCAAGCCTCAGTAATCAAAACAACAAAGAACAAGATAATTCGTTTCCATCCTGGCTAAGATCTGAGCTAGCCTGTACTGGAGCCAGTGGGGTTAGAAATAGTGAATATTCATTTGTCTGTGTTTTCACATTTGTACATTATATTTGTACATCTGTATTTTAATATTTGTACAAAATGTTTTAATAAATCTACTTTAACATTTGTGAAATCTCTACAGATGAGTTTTTAATGTTATTTTTTTAATGCTGAATATTATTTTTACATGTATTAAATATTTTCACAAGCAGTATTATATAAAAACAAAAAGAAAAAACTAAAGTATTATTTGTAAAATAAAATGTAAAGCATGGGTTTTCTCCCATATTAAATTATTTATCATGCCAGCAGTTTTATCAATCTCCACCACACAGATTTAAACCACATTTTTTATATTTATTTTTCAAGATGTTCTGTTTCATGAAAAACTGTCGCATACAAATAATGAAAACAACATAAAGGCCCGTAGAATAATATTTTACCTTCTAAATAGATAGTACATCACAGAGTTTGATGTAGATTTTTAGCTGGAAGATTTATTATCAATGGAGAAGCGTACACAGGTATAAAACTTTCTACCGAACACCTATATATCAGAGAATATATGATGACAATAAGGAAGATCTAGAATTCATCCTCCTAGGGATTGAGAGTCTTGTCAGATGTGAGTGACTTAGTGTATATCATGTAACTCAATTTTACATCTATGGATACAATATGCCTGGCACAACTTTAAAAAAATATCATCAGGAGTTTAAAATGACTATAAATGTATTTAATATTAAAGAAATAACTTCACTGGAGAACACTTTAAAGCATTACCTATCCACAGTGTGCCTCTAAATGGGGAACTTATCTCCATTAGAATGCATACCCAACCACCACTCCATTCATTCCCTATGGGGTTCGGTGAGTGAAGCGCTCTTTTACTGACAGCTCAAAAGAAAGAATCGAGCGGCAGTCAAGGATGCACACTGCCACTGCTTTCTAAAGATCGGTGCGGGTACCAGAGGTCAGACTTCCACTAATCTAAGTTATGACTATACCGTTGGATGGGCGATGACTTCTCTTCACCAGACTTGGTGCTTGTTTAAAAGTTTCACTATAGTTCTAAGCTTCTGTTTTTCCTTCACATTCATTTAACATTACTACCACACATGAAATTTTGTCTGACCATTCCCTGATACTTAAAAGGCACCCAGACACATTACATAGATGTTGGACATACAACTGTTTTTCCAACAGCTATCTCCTCTGACTCCCAATACACAAACACTTGAATCTTCTAAACGCTCCTCTTATGAAAGCGCCACTGCCAGACTCCTCTGCTGGTGGTTCTCCATGGAGAACAAAAAAGGATCGACCACTGGAATTCCAGATTATAGATACTTCTCTCATCCACCATCATCTGTCTGCCAGTCTAGTCTACTCTATATGGGTGGCTTCAGGCTGTTAGCAAGGGGTTAATACAGCACTTGGGGCTGACATTTTTCGTACTGGATGCAAGCTGGCTATACATATTAGATGGTTGTCGCCTAAACAATGTTTCAACCAATTATTTGGCTGACCATTATCTCAGCTGACTCTCCCATAAATAGGAGAGCTTGATTGAACGAGTGCTCCTATCTGCTCTATGATACAGCTGCCGAATGACATGTCAACCATTAGGATATAACCAGTAAAATTATGCGATTGGCAATTCCAAATCATACATGCGCTTTTGACATCTACATATACACAATGGACCAGAGCTGGGCAAACTATGACCCGCAGGCCATATCCAGCCCTCTGGCTGTTTCAGTCTGACCCACGACAGCCAAAAGGCTAAAACAGTGGCTTATACTGTATACAGAGGGGGTATGTGGGTGTTCATACTGTATACCGGGGGCTAGGTGAGGGCTCATATTGCATATAGAGAGGCTATGTGGGGGTTCACTGTATAGAGGGGGCTAACACTGTGTACAGGGTTATGTGGGTACTCACATGGCAAATAGGGTGCCTATGTCGGGGCTCATACAACATACAGGGGGTTGTGTGTGAGCTCACACATATGACATATAGGGGGGCTGTGTGTGGGCTCATACAGTATATAGGAGTATGTCCGCATACTTAATTCTGCTTAATATGAAGTGACAATTAATACAGAATTACAATTAAGTTAATATTAATATTGAGCAATGTGTTTAAAATATCTTCATTCAACAACTTCTCTTTTTTGCTCTTCTTAAAATGAGAAACAAAGAAAAAAAATCATTTTGGGACCCCCTGAATTCTCAAAATTTTTACAAAAAAAGCTATTTGTCGATATCCAAATCAGTTACCATTATATACCAATTTATGTACCAACAACATACAGCAGCATCATCCTTAATGAGTATTAAACCTGTCAAAAGCGAGAAACGTTCCAATCCTGATGAAGGATTTCCCTTACATAGCGTAAATCCATTCTACAGGTAGCATTGTCTGAACTATGACCATTTTGACTTGAGAGAGAATATAACTATGGTACTGACCATGCTCTATGGCTGCTTTGAGTGTCGCTTCAGGATGTGTCGAACCAAGGGGGTTCCGCACAAATCGTCGTCGGCGCCTCAAGTCATCTTCCCAGTAGTCAAGGCGCCAGAACTCCCGGGGCCGGCTACAACAAAACACAGGGATCACACATGTTAGCCATTACTAAACAGCATGGTAGCTGTGAATTTTCACAGACAGCTTTCCTTGTTTGCTTAGCTCTTTCTTTGACTTTCGCTGTTATAACCGTCACTATTGAATAATTTAACTTAAGTATTTCTTCACTGAAGAGCTAACGTGATATCACTGTAAGCCAGAGATGCATGCAGTAAAGACTTTGTGCACTTTAATACACAGCAAGACAGTAATGGACACAACTAGGTCAAAATATACATTTAAAAATACATATTTTACATTATCTAAAATATAACAGATTAAAATAACATAAGTCTTAAGTATTTTTACCACCTTATTCTCAATGGTGCACAGTATGACTATCTAAAGAGTTCTACCAACCCAAAAGACCTGCAATTTATTGGATTAAGTCACAATGTGAATGAGTAGAGCAAACCGTGTATGGACATATCGAAAGACACTACAAAGTGAGGATAAAGTAGAACCGGACCAATAACCTCCATGTACATACTACACATAGTCGCCTCCATTGCTATAAGCCTTTCTATTTTGTGTTTTCTCTTTACGCATGTCCTTGAAAAGAACAATATCACTTTTCCATCTAAGGAATTCCTCTTCGTGGTAGGAAGGTGAAATGAACACTAAATACATCATTGTAAAATGAATTGCTGACAGTGTGATCAACTTCCCTGCACACTAGTGGCATGCGCTCCGATTTCAGGCTCATTTCAGCCCCAGCAGGGCATCTCTCCCAGAGACTGCATTTATAAAACAGAATAGGGAAAAGGCTATTATAAATATGGGATAGCATTACCTATATTAATCAAAGTCTGTCCCCTTTCATCATTTTTCTTTCTAATTTGTGCCTTTCCTTCACAAGGTCAGTAAATCAAACCAAAGACCATTTGCCTCGAAAGTGTTAACTTTAATGAAAATCTTGCTCATGTCTGTATGGTGCGCGATAATAAAATATTACTCAGGTTAGGTGTGCAGGAATTTAATTAAAATCATCTCCTAAAATATTCATAACCTTTAGCCCCTGGGATACCAAAATTATACATGCTTTTCCATTTAGATATGTAACAAACTACACTTTTTGTCTGTTTTGTTTTCGTAGAAAACACTGTCCTCCGATTCAGAGCATCAAAGCAATTCTTACAGAACCATTGAAATTAGAACATATATAAATGAATGGAAATCAGAGTACACAGATTATAGTCACACATAATCCCTGTCCGCCTAAGAGTATGATGAGTATAGAAGTGGAGATGACAAAAATCTATAAGGCTAACAACATAAGGAAATACATTATAATGCAGGCCCAAACATTTCTTGGCGAAACAAAAAAAAGTTTCCAATTATCACAGTTGACTAGACTGATAGAAACCACACTCCCCTTTGTACAATCTGACTACAGTGGGTGTCTTACATGGATAACAGGACCTCACTTGTACAATGCCCAGTTTCTGATCAGTAATATCATCTGATGACATCCAAGCAGCAAGTCATTCAAAATGATAATCGTCACGATGTGAAGCTAATCTTACTCTGCTCTATTAACAGTCTACTTATGGCTTGCATACTGCAGTTTGGAGTTAACCCTACAGGGTACTACAAACTTAGAGAAAACTTACCACTTAATAAAAAGAAAGAAAATACATTTGGCGCATTTAAAATATTTGTATTACAATATACAACTTACTAATATAAATCACATTAAGAAAGGTGACGTGATTTGAAGATAACTATTGCTATGGCCAAGGTGTTTTCATTAAAGAAATGTGCAATATAATCTTTTGTATTTTCCTTCTTGTGCGGAGCTAAGCCTCTCAGTTACTGAAGATATCAGTGCCCACCTGGGCCCTGAGCAAATGCCACTTCTTGGGTTTCACCAAGGAGAGATTCTAGATTCAGCATGTAACCGGCTGACTGACTCATTTCAATAGTGAAGTTAGACCCCATCGCTGTTGATGCAGACAGAGAAGGGGACTGGTTCAGAAATGTAAATGGGCACTCATTCAGCCCCCTTTAGAGACAACACTGATTTATCAACACATGAATCTCTCCTGTGTTAAGGTACCGTCACATTTAGCGACGCTGCAGCGATATAGACAACGATGCCGATCGCTGCAGCGTCGCTGTTTAGTCATTGTGTGCTCGCTGGAGAGCTGTCACACAGACAGCTCTCCAGCGACCAACGATGCCGAAGTCCCCGGGTAACCAGGGTAAACATCGGGTTACTAAGCGCAGGGCCGCGCTTAGTAACCCGATGTTTAATCTGGTTACCATTCCTGTAACGTCCCTCGCCTTCAGCTTCCCTGCACTGTGTAAGCGCCGGCCGGAAAGCAGAGCGGTGACGTCACCGCAGTGCTCTGCTTTACGGCCGGCCGGCGCTGACACTGGGGGACGCAGGGAAGCGGACGCTGGGGAACGTGACAGGAATGTAAGTATGTCGTTTTTTTTTTTTTACTTTTACAATGGTAACCAGGATAAACATCGGGTTACTAAGTGCGGCCCTGCGCTTAGTAACCCGATGTTTACCCTGGTTACCAGTTTAGACATCACTGGATCAGCGTCACACACGCCGATTCAGCGATGTCAGCGGGTGATCAAGCAACAAAATAAAGTTCTGGACTTTCAGCAACGACCAACGACATCACAGCAGGATCCTGATCGCTGCTGCGTGTCAAACACAACGATATAGCTATCCAGGACGCTGCAACGTCACGGATCGCTATCGTTATACTTGTAAAGTCGCTAAATGTGATGGTACCTTTAGACCCAAGCTGGAGGTGGAGCTGCTAGGTCCTGGGACCTTCGGGTGGCTTGTAATATTTTACATCCAGTGCAATCTATGGACAATATAGTACAGAGAAAAAGTGCAGAATGATATGCAGGTTTGTTGGAAAAGATTTAGCATAACTTGTATTTCATTCCCTGGTTTTTGCATGCATAGGAGTCCAGTGGGCGGTCTACAGTTATCTGCACAAACAGTCGTACATGGAGGACTGTCAATCACTGAATAGGACCTCCTACTAAACTCCTATGTGTACAAAAACCAGGGATTTCTATTTATACCCTATAAGTCTTACTGAAACTTTCCGCACAACAATGTATATCAATCTGATCAGCTCCTCCCGCTGCTTTATAATATTCTGCTTGTGGATCAGATACCATTTAAAAAAAATATATAGGTTTCCCTTAGTATATGTATTAGTAAGTTGTGTAAATTTGTATTTAAAACAACCACAAGTATGAACACAGTGTAGATGGAAAGTCAGAAATATAATCATTAGAATTTATTTCCCATTCAACTTCTTTAGAAAAATGGAGAAATCTCACAGGTACGACAAATTTTCTGGTGAAGATTACCAAAATGGGATCTGGGAACAACAATTTCCCAAAATACTAAAGCACACGAAGTCTCCACATGAGGTTGGAATTCGCATTATCCAGGTATGAGGAACTTTTATGGCTCATTTGCATGTCCGTGCAATAATCAGTATAAGGGCAAAAGGTGCCAACAGAATGGCTGCAATTTTAAACTGTACCCACGCTACATCTATGGATGTGTGGCCTAAAACAGATTTTCCCAACATTTGGAACATCTAAAGAAAATGCAAAAAAAATCAGTTTACACAATTATTATTCTCAGTGTAACTTTTAGCTACCGTATGTGCTATCACTAACTGCAAAAAGTAGTGAAATAGTTAAATTGGAATATCTAGAAAAACAAAACTAAAATGTAAGGTTCTTTGTGAGGCTCGATTAATAATAGATATTTTCTCATTTGTAATTTTGGGGAAAAATGTGAAGCACAGCTGGCTATGTGCGGTTCTATGATAGTCTGAATAGACTGCATGGGCACTTCATCATTCTGCCTCCTTACGTTTATCTGTAAAAATTACTATCAAATATCAGGCAGCCTGCAGTTCGGAATCACATACTGCTCTAGGTCTATGGGGAATGATACAATGAGGGTCTATTCATCAGAATGGCAATCGGTACAAGTAATTAGTTCCCCAGACTAGAGATCTCCTGCAAGGCTTATTTCAGCTGGAGACACAAACATATGACAATGAAAAGCTAATGAAACCTGCTAAAATGTGTTAACCTTCACCGTCATCAATCCTTTCAATTCTCATGCTTCCAGTGTTAGGCAAAGATGCTAAATTATTCATATGTTTGGCTACCGTCCCGAGTCATACCCTCTAATCTAAAACTGAAAAAAAAGTTAATGAATAAATTATTGTCCATTATTCAAAATTTCCTAATCCTAAAAGTAGGCAGATAAATGCATACATGTGGGTATATGGACACATACCTAACTGAACGTGTTTAGTTGTGGTCTATAGTTAGCCATTCGCTAATAGTTTGCAGGACTATTCACAGGCTTCAGTTAACATCACCTCATTCTTTCTATCTAATCGAAGAATTAGACTTCACAAAACTGATGGAATTATTTAAAAATGTAAGCCAAAACCATTTATGAACCTACAGTCGGAAAAAGTAGTATTTCATACACTGCCGATTTCGCAAGTTTAGTCTGCAAATTTTATCGTAGGTACACTTCAACTGTAAGACAGAATCTAAATATAAAAAAAACAATCACATTGAATGATATTTAAATAATCAAACTGCATTTTGCTGCACGACATAAGTATTTTACACAATATAACAACAGAACCTTATATTTGGTACAGAAACCTTTGTTTGCAATTTCAAAGGTCAGACGTTTCCTGTAGATCTTGGCCAAGTTTGCACAAATTGTAACAGGGATTTTGTCCCGCTCCTCCATACAGTTCTCCAGATCTTTCATGTTTCGGGGCTGTGGCTGGGCAACATTGAGTTTAAAATCCCTCCAAAGATTTTCTATTGGGTTCAGGTCTGGAGACACTTCTTACAGAGCCACACCTTCGTTTCCCTGGCTGTGTTTTTTGGGTCACTGTCATGCTGAAGGACCAAGCCATGACACCCATCCTCAATGCTCTCACTGAGAGAAAGAGGTTGTTGGCCAACATCTCACAATACGTGACCCCATCCATCCTCAATTCAATACTGTGCAGTCATCCTGTCCCCTTTGCAGAAAAACATACCCAAAGTATGAAGTTTCCCCCACAATGCTTCACTTTAGGGACGGTATTCTTGGGGTCATACTCATCCTTCTTCCTACAAACACGGGCAGTGAACTTGATACCAAAAAGTTCTATTTTGCTCTCGTATAACCACATGACCTTCTTCGATGCCTTCTCTGAATTACCCAGATGGTCATTGGCGAACTTCAAACAGGCCTGGACATGAGTTGGCATGAGCAGGGAGACCTTGAGTTTAATCCCATGACGGCGTAGTGTGTAACTAACAGCAATGTTTGAGACTGTGGTCCCAGCTCTCTACAGGTAATTGACCAGGTCCTCCTATGTAGCTTTAGGCTTATTCATAACCTTTCTCAGAATCATCCATACCCCACAAGGCGAGATTATGCATGGAGTGTCATACTGAGGAAGATTTGCAGATATCTTGTGTTTTTCTAACATTTTTTAATAATTGTGCCAAAAGTTGTCACCTTTTAACCAAGCTGCTTGCATATTGTCCTGTAGCCCATCCCAGCCTTGTGCAAGTCTACAATTTTGTCCTAAGACAGCTCTTTAGTCTTGGCCATGGTGGAGAGGTTGGAGTGTGATTGATTGTGTTGACAGGTATCCTTTATACAGGTAACAAGTTCAAACAGGTGCAATTAATACAGGTAATGAGTGCAGTGTAGGAGGGCTCCTTAAAGAAAAACTAACAGATCTGTAAGAGACAGAATTCTTGCTGTTTGGTAGGTGATCAAATACTTATTTCATGCAATAAAATGCTATTTAATTATTTAAAAAAATTATATAATGTGATTTTCTGTTTTTTATTTTTAGATTCTGTCTCAAAGTTGAAGTGTACCTAAAATAAAAATTGCAGACCTCTCCATTCTTTCTAGGTGGTAAAACTTGCAAAACCAGCAGTGTACCAAATATTTATTTTCCGCATTGTACATGAATATGTGTTTAATTTTTATAAAGAATTTTATTTAACATAAAGGTTTGAAAATTCAGTTGACAATAAATGGTCAATGACTCAACTAGGCACCATCTTAGAGATGAAATCTCCAGTACTCCCGTACTTTATGATAGAAAACTAATGAGTTACCGTATTTTTGGGAACTATAAGCAGCACCTTTTTTCTAACACATTTGAGAGGAAAATGGGGGACCGTCTTCTAAGCCAAAGGTAGCTAATGGGGAGTAGGTGGGTTTGGGGGCAGGTGGTGTAGAGCAGGGTCACAAAAGGCAGGGTCGCTGCTTCAGGAGGCCAGCGGCAGGAGTGGAGCAATGGGGTCTCTTAAGATGTTGGCGCCGGTGAGCGGAGTCCTCTTTCCCATTGATTACCCTGCGGTGGACTTCAGGAATATGGTCACCTACCGAAGCCCACCACGGGGTAATCAATGGGAAAGGGGACTCCGCTCAGCGGCGGCAACTTATGAAAGCCATGGGCGCGCAGCCTTGCACTGTCTGGACGCCCCCTCCTCCCAGCCCGGGGCCCGCAGCATCGCTGCACACCTGCCACCAGCCGCCTGAAGCAATGAACCTGTCCACGATCAGCTACCATTAAAAATTACTAGACGACGCACCACCACATTATTTAAAAAAAGGTTTTTCTATTTTCCACAACAAAATTTGAGGTGAGTCTTATGGTCCACAAAATAAGGTATGTTAAAAGGTTGCGTTACATAGATTGCATTATTATCGTGAAACAAAACAGGCTGCAGATTACCCACTGAATGAACAAGATGCGTTTCTCATCAGGTGGAATGATCTTTTCGAATATCATTCTTGGCAACACATTGTCCTGTGTAAACAGAAGCTGTAATGTCGTGAAGAATAGAAACCTATGATCACTGAACGATCTATTACAGATCCTTTGGTGGACATCTGAATCAGTCGGCCTGCGTTAACTGGCAATTAAACGACTGCCACTGCTTGTTTCTGTGCATAATGCAGTGTAAATGGACGACAACTAAATTCATATTTTATATTCACATATGGCTGATTTTTTGAAGAAATTGACAAATATTGTTTCAATACATTTGAAAGAGGTTTTTATACCTATACAAAAGACTATATATGATCTCTTAAGTCTACAAAATATGTATGTTTAATTTTTTTATTTTAAAGTTCCTATGGAATGTCTCATCACAGTCATACATTAAAGGATTTCCGAATAATAGAAGACAATGTAATATTCTCAACCAGGTCTCTCATTGACTTGACCTTCAAGATTAGTAATCTTGATATCAGCCCCAAACAAATGATTCAGTTTTTCTTTTATTTCAACTTTCTCATATCCTAAGCACAGTAATACAAGCTATCGCATGACATTGAGCAAATACATATACAGAGGAACAAACAGATAAGACATGGTTTCGAAAAAGCTGTATGGCTAAAGGATTTCCTTGGAAAAACAGATTGGTTATGTAGAATTGTAACATTAATGGCATCTTCTGGCGCTACAGAAACTTCGATAGCACTCTTATTTCAATGCCTGCATTTTTCTCCTTTTTTGACAAAGACAAATGATTGCCATCAATCAAGATCCAATCGGGTACACGGAGAGTCATGCAAATGTATCACTCTTTACGCGTTTGCCTGCTATTTGTGCAGCCTTTGCTACACATTATTTTACAGAACGATCAGAAAAAAGGCGCCCATAAAAGATCATTCACACCCACTGTAAAATTAACTTTCATGAATAATGAACGGCTTAAGTCTGGGATAATGTATATACTCCTCGGAAAAGGCCCCTAACACTTCATTTTCTCACTGCAAGATTATGTAAATGATACTATATGACCTTTATCATTCCAAACAGGACATGCAAAATGCATATTATTTCATACATCATTGCAAAGCTAGTCACTTCCTTATGGAGAAACAGCCATTTATAATGTTGTGGGTGAAGTGCGGCGACTGCTAGGAAATGATTTCTACCTCTCATTCTGAATTTTCCCATCTCCAACGTTTCATACACAGAGATATCTAAAATTGTACTGTGCTTGTATTATGCAGTGCAAAGGTGAATGTAGACTTGTAAAGACTAGACTTATGCATTTTTAGATATACAGCCCTCTAAAATCTAAAAATATTCAGAACGGCTACATATTTCACCATAAAGCGGTTATGTTAAACATATGATATTCACACAGCGCTTTGGAATAAATTTAGGGCTATACCTCGGTATAAAGCCCCTAGCCTAGCACGCTGCACAAGTCATTTATATAAGTAATTAGGCTTAGACTGGCAGATAAGAATCCATTATAAACTGTATATAATGACAACTGGCTATATATACAAGGGTGGAGAGAAGTTTAATTCGGCCAACATTAGGCAATTTTCATTCCTTTAAATCAGAGAGATATGTCACACAAAAAAATAGCTAAATAACATTACCCAGATGTCTACTTTACATCAGCATAATTTTTTAAGCATAATTTTTTTTGTTAGGAAGTTAGAAGGGTTAAAAGTTGACCAGCGATGTCACTTTTACAACAAAATTTACACTTTTTTTTTTCCTTTTTTGGTGACCACATCACATTCAAAGTGACTTTGAGTGGTTTATATGGCAGAAAATACCCAAAAGTGACACCAATTTAAAACCTGAACCCCTCAAGGTGCTCAAGCCAACATTCAATAAGTTTATTAAAGGAAACCTGTCAGCAGATTTTGCAGATATAAAATGCGGCCACCGCCTTTCAGGGCTTATCTACAACATTCTATAATGCTGTAGATAAGCCCCCGGTCCGAACTAAAACCAAAAGGAGAACGGCATTTGGATTTTGGAGCGCAGAAATCGCTGGATTTCTTTTGAGGTACAAGCAGCCATTTTAGTTTTCCAGAGCCTTTGTACTACCAGTAATGTGGAAGCCCCCTATTTTTCCATTGACAGGTGACAGATTTGAGTGGGGACTTGCATTTTTGAGTGGATTGATTTGAAGCTTTTAGTGGGAACATTTTACATAATGTTAGGGATCACATTTATTCTATGCTCTACACTCATCACTTACATCGGGGTTTACATCTAAGGCTTCTTTTATACTTGCCGTGATTTTACGACCCATTTTTGTGGTCCCAATAGATTTTTATGGGGCCTCAAAAATTCCACAGCACGACGTATGTCCGTATTTGCTCGATCTTTTTCACGGCTTACGGACACGGCCCCCTATTGTAAATCAATGCGTTGTCACTTGACTTCCGCAAGTTTTTTGTGGTCCGTTGCGGCAGACCTTGAAAATTGCAGCAATACGGCCCGCAAAAAAGACCCGAAATAACGGGCCGTAAAAAAAAACAGTATGTGTAAAAGAAGCCTAAATCTCCAAGTGACGTGATTCAGATGAAACCCCTGAGGGATCCATTCACTATAATGAGGCAGCAGAGTTACTCTGGACTTAAGTTTTGTCTCTGTTCAGCATTGTCCTTTTCAGAAGTGCACAAACTTTTATGACTGCCTAAAAGAACAGACACCACCGCCACAGGCCAGAGTCCACAGTTTCTCTATCTGCCTCATTATAGGGAATCATCCACCAGGGTTTCTGTCTGAATCATGTATTTCAAGTATTTACATGGAAACCCCGATGTAAGAGCTCAGCATAAATGTGAGCCAAGCCTTACTGCGATCTTTGGGAGGCAGAATGAACAAAACAGCAGTGAAAAATTGGTTTTATTTATTTTGTACGTCGTTCCTCGTGCAGCGATACCAGATTTATAGCGGGTTTATATGTTTGGCTGCTGTTACACACTAAGAGACACTTTTTTTGCAAAAACTTCCATCACCATATTTTGAGATACGCAAAACACCACACCAATAGTGGGTGAAAAAGAGGCATAGGCAGAATAAATTACTCATAAATGTAGAATTTTATTAAACATAAATATTAAAAGCCAAACAAGAAGACTCATGCAATTAAAATGACTGATGGTGTACAGAGCAGAACAAATGGATGAGGCTGCGAGCGCTTAAACACCCATCTGACACAATAAGTATTGTGAAGAGCAGAACAAAAATGATTACCTCAATGAACAAAAATAAAAAAAGAATTTGTGATAAATATTGACCTGTCTATTCAAGGACATTTTAGCTATAGTATGAAATCCTGTTTTTCTTGTCTGTGGAATTGCCTTTGTACTGTTTGTTGTGAAACTGCCGCCCACGAAACTGTTTTCTTTTCTTTTCTTTCTTTCCTGTTTTGTCTCTTTGTTTAAACATGCAAAACTTGTATAACCACTAAACCTACTGAAACAACTATATAAAGAAGGGATAGCACCTTGAAGGCAGGCGTGCTTCAGAGACTTCCCAGTGATACACTATACAAGACGTGTCTTGTGTATTATTTCTGGTGATTCCCCACTTCCAAAGGCTGCTCCGACTGAGTGTGATCCCGACATTTCCTGGCGCCTGAACAGGGACCCGAGGTCTGTGTATTCCTTCAAGAACACCGGCAGAATACGAACGAAAAGAGAATCTGGGATAATGGACGGCAGATGAACAAAAACCTGGCCAGGTAAGAGACACTGTTAGATCTCTTATATCTGCCCTGCACTGTCCGTAAGATTTTCTGTGTCGTGTTCTTTAGCGGGTAGTTCTAGTAGAGGAGGATACCTATAGCTCGGGTTCTTGAACTATTTAGGAATTGATCACCTCACGGAGTACGGCATTGAATGAGAGTGAATGTGAATAGAAGGTGTGTGGAAGTTGGGAATAGCCCTATAAGCCGCCCAGGGGGTTGAAACAGAAGAAGTGACAGTCCCACTGGGCAACGTGGTTGCGTCCTTTCGGGGAGACCTCCGCGCCTATGTTCAATCTCTGATCCTGTCTTTGACAAAAACCTGGTGACGGATAAGTGTATGATAGTATGAGCCCAGGACAGATAAATTAGCCTGGGACAAGAATACGTTGTATGTGATAGTATAAGCCCAGGACAGATAAATTAGCCTGGGACAAGATACGTTGTATGTTCTTTTTCTTTTTCTGTCTGGTTGCATTTGTGTTGTTTGCTATAGGTGTAGGAATCAGGATTTTCTTACATCAACACAGTTTAAACATCCTAGCTCCTTAGGAAACGAGGTATTCTCATACCCAAACGCCACCTAGGGCAAGAAAAAGACATCCTAGCTCCTTAGGAAGAAGGTAACGAGGTATTCTCATACCCAAACGCCACCTAGGGCAAGAAAGCTCAGGATAAGAAAATGGGGAATAAGCAAACAAAGTCAGAACCAGAAGAATTAGATATCTATACTATCATAAAGGAGAGAAGTGGTGAAGATGCCACTAAGGGGCTGAAAAAGATTTTTAGTAAGTTTGGAGTTACTAGGGCAGAAGCTTTTAGTAGAAAACTATGGGAAGGAATTCAGGAAAGGAAAAAAGGCATAATCAGAGACAAGAAATGGATAGATCAGATCCAAGCATTGATTGATGTCTCTAGGGTAGCAGAAAATGAGGGATGGACATATAATCAACAGAGTAAAAAGTGGTGTATTAGACCCACAGGCTGCGGAGAAAAACAAAATGTGGAATCTAAAAATACCCCACCCCCATACCTTAACCCACATGCCCCATCTTTTCTCCAAACACCACCTCAAAGTTTAGCCGGACCAGGAGGATGGGTATGTCCGCACTGTGGACAACAAAATCCAGACTGGAGAAATGATTGCCTAGCCTGTGGTACACCTAGACATGGCGCTGTACTTGCCCCTGTTAGGGTAGTACCAAGACCCTTTAGGGAACCTGGTGCTGACGGAGTAATGGGAACTAGATATCACCAAACTCGACAATATTTCCCTTGGTCCCCCGCTGAAGGCATGTCTCTCTTGCACAACGCACCAGATCCCACCCAGTGTCCAGTTAGATTTGCACAATATATACAGCAAATTATGCAGACTCACGCTGGAGTTTGGGCAGATGGAGAAGAATTATGTAGAATGAAAATGACTCCTGGACTCTTCCAGGAGCTATTAGCAAATCTACAGGTACATAGGCCCCAAGAAGGAGATGGTGCCTTACAAACGATAGAATCAGGTACACAATTTGTAGATCACTTAATGGTTTTCATGAGGGAGAGACAGAGGCAGAGAGGAACAACGGGAGTGGTGGCTCAGAAATCTGGACAATCAGTAGACGAATATTATCTAAGTGTAGAAAATAATTTCAGAGATGAAGGCATGGATCTAACCGCTCCAGGAATGATGAGGTTAGTTACAAAAACCTTTATAGATGGATTGTCTCCAAAAGTGAAGGAAAAGCTTAAGGCCGCAACCCCTGATTGGAGAACCTTGGAAGACCCACACCTGGCTAGACAGAAAGCTGTAGGGATAGAAATGGACTTAAGAGAAAATTCTAAGCCAGTAAGAATTGCACAGGCTAATACTGGCTCTGCTAATCAAAAGTTTACTTGTCATTACTGTAAGAAGCCAGGACATTTCCAAAGGGAATGTAGGAAGAGAAAAACAGATATAGATTCAGGAACCTTTGTACCCAAAAATAGGATAAATAACCCAGTGCCTGATCAAACAGACAGCTCAGAATGACTGAAAGTTATGCAGGTCTCTCTTCCTTCTAGAAGACCAATAATACAAGTTGAAGTTGAGGGTAAAAATGTACCTTTTCTGATAGATATGGGAGCAACATCCTCCATTTTAAATCAGGACTTTTTACCATATCCTGACAATATATCCTCAAAGGTTACATATGCAGAAGGGTATGATGGTAAAATTCAGGCGTTGCCCTTTACAAAACCTTTAAATGTGAGCTTTGGCCCTAAAACTTTTGTATCCAAATTTTTATTTGCTAAAGGTGCACCTACCTGCTTGTTGGGTACTGATGTCTTAAGTAAAATGCATGCAAACATCCATTTTAGAGAAGATGGCACAGTTATGCTGACCATCCCTGAAGATGCAGAAACTCTGGAACCATATGTTAGAATACAGGCAATGGAGGATTTTCCCGAAATTTACACTCAACAAGCAAAAATTGACTTGTCTCGGGTTCCTGACAGCCTATGGGCAAAAGGAGACACTGATGTAGGATTTTTATCAGTAGCTCCTATACTGTTAGAAACTGCCCCGGGAACCATATTACCTCACCTTAGGCAATACCCCATCAGCGCCCAGCAAGAACAGGCGATTTCTCAACAAATTCAGGATTATGTGTTACAAGGTGTTTTGGTAGAAATCAGGTCACCCGCCAATACACCCTTATATCCTGTTAAAAAGAAAGTGTCCTCCAAAGAAACTATGGTTAAATATCGCATGGTGCACGACTTACGGGAAATCAATAAGGTTTTGACACCGGTCACCCCTGTGGTACCGAATCCTCATACCTTACTGTCTCAAATTCCCAGCACTGCTGCATATTTTACGGTAATTGACTTATCAAACGCATTTTTTTCTGTGCCACTACATAAGAACTGTTGGCATTTGTTTGCCTTTACATTCAAGGGTAAACAATTAGCATGGACAAGATTGCCACAAGGTATGGTACACTCACCAACTTTGTACTCTGAAGCAATGCAGACCGTGCTAAAAAATTTCATCCCAGAACCAGGAGTAGTCATTCTACAGTATGTAGATGACTTACTTATTTGTTGCCCTGATGAACAGACGGCAGTTACCTCAACTGTTAATTTCTTAATTTTCCTAGCGCAAGAAGGCTGTAAAGTAAATAGACAGAAACTCCAGGCTTGTCAACAAACAGTCGTGTTTTTAGGTCACTGCATATCACAGGGCATCAGACACCTCACACCTCAACGTACGGAAGCCATACGTAACATGCTTGAACCCAGGAATCACAAACAGCTGCGTGCTTTCCTAGGTATTGTTTCACACTGTAGACAGTGGATCATACATGCAAGTCAACTCATGCAGCCTTTATATGACTGTATTGCCAACACACCATATTCACTCAGTGAAGAGGCTAAACAGTCATTTTCCTCTTTGAAAACAGCACTGGTATCAGCTCCGGCTTTGGGACTCCCAGACTACACTAAACCTTTTCAATTGATGGCAGCTGAGATATCCTCACATGCTACAGGGGTGCTCACACAAAAACATGGAAACAAACAGAGACCTGTGGCATACATATCAGCTCATCTGGACCCTGTAGCTAGAGCCGCACCTTCTTGTGTAAGAGTAGTAGCCGCAATTTCACTGTTATTAGATAAAGCTTCTGAGATTGTTCTTGATCACCCACTTCTAGTTCAGACCACTCATGATGTACATGACATTCTTAACCAGGTCCAACCTAAACATATTTCAATGGCCAGACACCTCCGTCTCCAATGTTCCCTACTACTGCCGCCCAACATTTCCTTTGCCAGGATTCAGACTCTTAATCTCGCGTCTTTGCTCCCTTTAGAGTCTGAGGGGGGGTACCATACCTGAGGAAACTGCACTCTCCAACTCCTTTGAAACTGCACTCTCCAACTCCTTTGACCCATCAAAGTCAATGCATGATTGTGTACAATTAATGGAACAAGAGACTCAGGGCTTATGTAATGTACGTGACAAGCCACTCTGTAATGCTACATTTGAACTTTTCATAGATGGCAGTAGATATGCAGATATGAATGGACAATTTCATACAGGTTATGCGGTAGTAACTCAGCATGAAGTGCTGAAAGCAGAACCTCTCCCTGCTAATCAGTCTGCACAAGAAGCAGAACTTACGGCATTAGTTGAAGCTCTAAAAATAGCCAAAGATCAGACAGCAAACATATACACTGATTCTAGATATGCACATGGCATTATTTTCGATTTTGGCGTAATATGGAGAGCCAGAGGTTATATGACTGCTTCAGGCCAACCTGTTAAACATGCCTCCCTCATTAGACAGATTCTGGAGGCAGCACAAGAAACTAAAGAAATAGCGGTGATAAAGGTAGCTGCACATATGAGACTCGACACCGAGGAAGCCAGGGGTAACGATAAAGCCGATAAGGCAGCAAAACAGGCAGCACGTAAACCCTTACATCATGCCCACACACTAGATAGCTCTGAAGATGATGAGGAAAGATTGAAGGAAGCTCAGAAACAGGTAGACGACGAAGAACGAGGGCAGTGGCAGAAAAAAGGGGCAGAAGATCAGCAAGGATTATGGAAAAAAGGAACTTTGTTGTGTTTACCCAGAGCCTGGTACCCCGCAGTGGCAAGTGACCTCCACCTACCCACGCATGTGTCGGCAAATGGTATGACGCTCAAGGTAAAAGAAAGGTGGTTGGCTCCAGGCTTTGGTAATTTTGCTCGGAACATGTGTGCTGCATGCGCTATATGCCTGGCACACAATCCAGGTCAGGCCATTAAAACCCCAACCAAGCATCATGTAAGACCACTGTATCCCTTTCAAAGACTCCAGATCGACTACATCCAACTTCCTAGGTACAATGGATACGAATATGTGCTTGTGTGTGTGGACATGTTCTCAGGGTGGCCAGAGGCTTATCCAGTTCGTAAAGCCTCAGCAAAAACTACTGCCATTAAAATAGCACATGAACTGATACCCCGTTACGGCATGCCTGAGGTGATCGAGTCAGATAGGGGTACCCATTTTACTGGGGAAATATTCCAGAATGTTATGAAAATGTTGGGAGTAGAAAACCAGTTTCACACTCCATATCATCCACAGAGTTCAGGTAAAGTGGAAAGATTAAATGGGACAATAAAATTAAAAATCCAGAAGGCCATGGCAGAAACAGGAAAGCCTTGGACCGAGTGTCTACCACTTGCCCTGTATTCCATCCGAAACACCCCAAGGGGGAAGGCTAAGCTGTCACCACATGAGATTCTTTTTGGTAGAGCAGCAAATTTGGGTTGTTATTTTCCACAACAACTGATGTTGAATACTGAGACTTTAACTGCTTATGTACAAGAATTACAAAAACGTTTAACTAAAGTGCATTCGCAAGTTTTTGCTTCCCTTCCAGATCCAGAAAATCTCGAAGGAGGCCACAAGTTGGAACCTGGTGATCAAGTCTACATGAAAAGACACACCAGAAAGACTCTGGAACCGAGATTTGACGGACCTTTCCAAGTCCTGTTAACAACTCCAACAGCAGTCAAGCTTGAAGGAAAGGCATCATGGATACATGCAAGCCATTGCAAAAAAGCAGTATAAGACTCATGATATTGATGTTAATAATGTTAACCTCAACGGAGGCATGGGAAAGACTGAATTCTCTAGCCCCTTTGAACAATAAATTCGTACAACATCATAGAAAATTAGTGCATGACTTGTTAAATAATACGCAACCCCTGGCAGATTGTTGGATCTGTACCCATTCACCAGTATCAGCCACAAGTATACCTTTTCTAGCAGTTCCCGTGTCAGCTGAAGAAATATTCGCTTGGCCTAATTGTTCAGACAACCTGGCCAACAACCAACCTGGCAATACTAGACTATGGAATACTACAATCGCCATACCAATTGTGGGATGGGTAGAATTTCCTTGGTGGCAGGGCAATCTTACAGGAAAAATAGACAACTTACAATATTTAGCATTCAAGGGAGGAAAATGGGTACCTAGTAGGGTTGAGCGACCTTCACTTTTATAGGATCGGGTCGGGTTTCACGAAACCCGACTTTTGGAAAAGTCGGGTCGAGTGAAATCGGCCGATCCTATAAAAAAGTCGGGGTCGGGGTCGGCCGAAACTCGAAACCCAATGCAGTGCATTGGGTTTCATGGTTCCCAGGGTCTGAAGGAGCGGAAACTCTCCTTCAGGCCCTGGGATCCATATTTAAGTGTAAAATATAGAATTAAAATAAAAAATATCCTTATACTTACCCTCTGACGCGCCCTGGTACTAACCGGGAACCTTCCTTCCTTAGAATCAGCCTTCCAGGACCTTCGGTGTCGTCGCGGGTGACGTCGCGGCTTGTGATTGGCCGCGCGGCCGCCCATGTGACCGCTCGCGCGGCCAATCACAAGCCGCGACGTCACCGAAGGTCCTGGAAGGGCTGATTCTTAGGAAGGAAGGCTGTCGGAAGGAAGCAGGGCGCTTCCGAGGGTGAGTATATTCCTATTAGGTATATACTCACCCTCGGAAGCGCCCTGCTTCCTTCCGACAGCCTTCCTTCCTAAGAATCAGCCCTTCCAGGACCTTCGGTGACGTCGCGGGTGACGTCGCGGCTTGTGATTGGCCGCGCGAGCGGTCACATGGGCGGCCGCGCGGCCAATCACAAGCCGCGACGTCACGGCAAGGTCCTAGAAGCGCGGATTCGAAGGAGGAAGGCTGCCGGTTAGTACCAGGGCGCGTCAGAGGGTAAGTATTGCAATATTTTTTATTTTAATTCTATATTTTACACTTTAATCTGAATTCCGATACCAATTCCCGATATCTTAAACATATCGGGAATCGGGATCGGAATTCCGATTCCAGATTCAAAAGATCGCCGACTTCATGGCCGACCCCCCACTGGGGTCAGGTCGGGTTTCATGAAACCCGACCTTGCCAAAAGTCGGCGACTTTTGAACAATTTCGACCCGTTTCGCTCAACCCTAGTACCTAGGAATAAGACTGGATTAACTGATTTAGGACAGGTCCCCACTGAAAATCTACAGCTCAGTTTCAGTACAACCACCCCTTCCTCTGATGCTTTCAAACCTACAGTATTGGAAAGATACATACATAATAGAAAATGGGAACATTCTGAGTTGTTCCCCCAAGGTGATGCAGACAGTTGTACAAGTAAGCCGGGGAACCTGGTTTGTAATGAATCCAATGAGTATGTCAACGGAATGCATGTATGTGGGAATCCCGCAGCCGGGTACTGTAGCCCCTTAGGACAAAAACCCTCTTGGTGTATGCTTCAGAATGTATCTAGTTTTGTGGATTTGGCTCACAGATTGGTATTGCAGCACTCAGCTTTGTGGGATCTGCCTGAGGGTACATTTTGGATATGCGGAGAAGGAGCATATAAATGGCTTCCCGTAGGTATAAAGGGTACTTGTACATTAGGACGCCTAACCCCGGCTACTTTCATAATTTCAAATAAACAAGTGAATATGCAAGCCGTGCCCAAGCACACACTGTATAAAAGAGCTGCAGATAACTCACCACGTCCCTCGGGGAGGCCGCATATAGTACAAATGGGAATTCCCAACAAAATTGCTAGTACCATTTTTATTTATCCTATGTTAACACAAATGTGGGATAAATTAGTTAGAGCCACGGATTATCTAGATGATCAGATTTGGGATATATTGGACATATTAAATACTAGTATAGCTGTACAGAATCAGCTTATAATAGTCACTAACCAACATACCCTGGTATTGGATTACCTAACTGCCTCACAAGGGGGTATGTGTCAAATCATCGGACCCACCTGCTGTCATTATATAGACCCGAATAGTACTATGAGTATGAGATTTAAATTAAAAGACGTACAACGACTCAGGGATCAGTATGACAAAGACAATGACCAAAATAAGGATAGCTGGTGGTCAGATACCTTTTCTTTTCTTAACCCGGCCAATTGGTTCAGAGGGATCGGTGGGTGGGTTACCGGGATTATGCAAAGCCTAATACATACAGTTATGGTTATTGTAATTATATATGTATTATTCAAGGTTGTACCCAAGGGTATCTCGGTATGCACAAATAAATTTTGTGTAATGGATGCGAGAATATAAAGTTTATTTTTTGTAACATCACAAAAAGAATGACTAAAATGATCGACAAGGTTTTGAATGGAATATGTCAAAGGGGGGATTGTGAAGAGCAGAACAAAAATGATTACCTCAATGAACAAAAATTAAAAAAAAAGAATTTGTGATAAATATTGACCTGTCCATTCAAGGACATTTTAGCTATAGTATGAAATCCTGTTTTTCTTGTCTGTGGAATTGCCTTTGTACTGTTTGTTGTGAAACTGCCGCCCACGAAACTGTTTTCTTTTCTTTTCTTTCTTTCCTGTTTTGTCTCTTTGTTTAAACATGCAAAACTTGTATAACCACTAAACCTACTGAAACAACTATATAAAGAAGGGATAGCACCTTGAAGGCAGGCGTGCTTCAGAGACTTCCCAGTGATACACTATACAAGACGTGTCTTGTGTATTATTTCTGGTGATTCCCCACTTCCAAAGGCTGCTCCGACTGAGTGTGATCCCGACAGTATTGTAACCTGCACTCTAATTTATAGGCTAACCTCAGACAAAATGTCCATCTGTATATATAATCAATGAAATTAATATACAATTAATATACAAAGTGCCTAGTGCATGGAACGAATACAATCATGATTCAAGCAGTAAATAATAATCAAATAGCATAAATTTACAGCCTGCCACATTCTATCAAAAAGTGCCTTAGTGCAGAGACATCTGTAGATATAATTACAGCTCCCACAACACAAATCCTCATTTACTCACATCAGTGTGTGTCCTGCTCTGGATGTCCGTCAGTGACCCAGACAGCGCCGTTTCGCCAACATGGCTTCCTCAAATAGGGGCATGTATGTACGCTGCATATTCCCGTGTATTTATACCTCCCTTCCTCACAGCTGAAATCATTGTCGGCGTTACCGGCTTGTAAGTGCGCATGCGCAGATTGCTGAACTTCTCTCCGTACAATTAGTGACTTCCTGTACTCCGCGCCTGTTCTGTTTATGTATAAACCATATTTTGAGAACTAGAATTTTTACATATTTATGCCGACCGTGTCATGTGATGCCTTGTTTTTTGAAGGACGAGTTAACATTTTTATTGGTACCATTTTCAGGCACATAACATTTCTTGATTGCTTTCTATCTCAATTTTTGGAAGGCAGAATGAACACACACTAGGAATTCAGGAATTGTTTACTGAGATTTTTTTATGCCTCTCCACGTGTCGTAAAAATTGATAAGGTAGCTTTTTTTCTTTTGGTCTGTACGATTAAAGAAATACCACATTTATATAGTTTTTTATATTTTGGCTCAATAAAAACTATTATATAGAAAAAATAATTTTGCATCGATCGCTTTGTTCTGAGCGCTATAACTTTTTATTTTTCTCCTGATTGAGCAGTATAGCTTTTTCTTTGAGAGACAAGATTATGTTTTTATAGTGATACCATTTTTATTTACATTAGTCTTTTTGACCGTGTTTTATTTTACTTTTTGTTTGGCGGTATGATGATAAAGCATAATTTTTTGCCTTTTTTTTACAATGTTCACTGAAACCGTTAATTGGTGGGACAGTTTTATAGCTGCTTTATCATACCGCCCAACAAAACAAGATAAAGACAAATTAAAATAAAAAAATGGCATCTTTGACAACGTCATCTTGTCCCGCAAAAAAAACAAGCTAATAAAGCTCATTCAGTTGAAAAATAAAAAAAAGTTAATAGCTCTCAGAATAAAATTATGCAAAAATAATTATTTTTGCTATAAAATAGATTTTATTGTGTAAAAACGTCAAGACAAAAAATAATTATATAAATATGGTATCACTGTAATCATACTGAACTAAACAATAAAGCTGCCTTATCAATTTTACCACAAGTGTAACAGCATAAAAGAAAAAAACAAAAAAAAAATCCTGAACTGCTGGTTTTTGTTCATTCCGTATCCCAAAAATCGGAACAGAAAGCGATAAAAAAATGTCATGATCCTGAAAATGATAAGAGTAAAAACATCAACATCAACTTGTCTGGCATAAAACACGCCCTCACATGACTCAAATGGAAAAATTATAGCTACCAAAATATGGTGATGAAAAAACTTTTTGCAAAAAAAAGTGTTAATGCTCAACAGCAGCCAAACATAATAAACCAAGCAATAAAGTCGTCTAATCACTTAGGCTATGTGCACATGTTCAGGATTTCTCGCAGAAAATTCCTGAGAATTCCGGACATTTTCTGCAAGAAATCCGCAAGAAAACCGCATGCGTTTTTGCCGCGATTTTGCCGCGGTTTTGACGCGTTTTTTTCCGGACACTTCCCAATGCATTTTGGAGTGGGAAATCCGCAAAAAAAAACGGAAAATTAATGAACATGCTGCGGTTTTTACCGCGATGCGTTTTTTCGCGGAAAAAACTGCATCATGTGCACAAAACATGCAGAAGTCATTCTAAATGATGGGATGCTTATTGTATGAGTTTTTTTGTGGTTTTATAGCATTTTTATCGGGAAAAAGCGCGAAAAAAGCGCAACGTGTGCTCACAGCCTTATACTCCATCAGGAGTGGCGTAAAAAATTAGTAAAACCAATTCTTCACATGCTGATTTGTTCATTCTGCCTCCAAAAAAATCCCAGTATGGCTTGAGATTATATATATATATATATATATATATATATATATATATATATATATATATATACATATATATATACATATATACATATATATATATATATATATATATATATATATATATATATATATATATATATATATATATATATATATATACATACATATATATATATATATACATACATATACATATACATATATATATATATATATATATATATATATATATATATATATATATATATATATATATATATATATATAATCTTGCGCTCTACGATGAGCGCTCACACTGACGTTTCTGTGTAAATCTCTGATTCAGATGGAACCCCCGGTAGAAAATTCCCTATGAGGCAGATGGAGGCACTGTGGATGTTGTCTGGCCCTTGATCCAGCAATGTCCATCTTTTTAGGCATGCATAAAAGCATGGTCAGCCACAGTTTTGTGCACTTTTGAAAAGAAAAGACACCACTGAACAGAAGCCAGACAAAGACCAGAGTATCTTTGCTGCCTCGTTATAGTGAATGGATCCTTTGGGGGTTTCATCTGAATCACACCACTCAAAAATTTAGATAGAAACCCTAAAGTAAAGTGCAGGATAAATATGACCCCAAATGTTATGTAAAATGTTCCAAATAAAAGCTTCAACTTAATCCACAAAAAAAATCAAACCCCCAGTCAGGATCATCATCTGTTATCGGAAATATAGGGGGCTTCCATGTTACTGGTAGGAAAAAGGCTTTGGAAAAGTGAAATGAATCCTTGCCCCTCAAAAGAAATTCAGCAATTTCTTTGCTCCCAAATACAAATTTGTATTGATGAGAGCCCACCTAATTTACGGGTGCCTGTCTCCAGAAGCACGAGCTGGGGACTACAACATACTGGGGACAACAATGGCAGTTTGCAATTTTCACTCCACAACATCCACTGCTGCTTGCTTCTGGAAAACACCAATGGAGTCAAAATCATCACTACACCTGAAGATAAATTACCAAAGGGGTATAATTTCCAAAATGAGGTAATTTGAGGGGGGATACTGCTCTTGTAGCACTTAAGGGCTCGGTATATGGAGTCAGAAAACTATCCTAGGAAAATATGCACTTCAGGAGGCAAAAAACGCTCAGTCCCTCCAGAGTCTCGCCATGTGGCTAAGCAGTACTGTACAACCACAAATAGGATATTTCGACACTCAGGAGAAATTGTGGGACTCATTTTGGTGACATCTTTACCCATTTCCCAGTGTGATAACTCAAATATGGCACTTCTTCCATAATAATAATAATAATAATAATAATAATAATATTTTTTATTTATATAGCGCCAACATATTCCGCAGCACTTTACAACTAAGCGGGGACATGTACAGACAATAAATTCAGTACAAGTTAAGACAATTTAAACAGTGACATTAGGAGTGAGGTCCCTGCTCGCAAGCTTACAATCTACAAGGAAATGGGGGGACACAATTGGTGAAAAGTGCTTGTTATTACAGGTCTGGCAATTATAATAAATAGGGATTTTCGTATAAAGCTGCATGATCCGGTCATCAGCCCGTGTGTTTAAGTGCAATAGTCAAGCATCAAGTGCAGTTATCGTGTGCATGGAGAGTGTTGAGACAGAAGAATAGTAGGGTGCAGATTCAGAATAATATTTGGAAGGAGGGAACAGGGCAAAGTTAGTTTACTTCCCTTCTGAGCTTTGCATTGTGCCTCAAAAGTAGTTTTCGACCACATATGGGGCCTCAGTGTACTCAGGAGAAATTGCACAACAAATTTGGGTGAGCAATTTTTCCTGCTATCCTTGTGAAAACACATTTGGAGAAAATCTTTATTAATTTTCACAGATCAAAGTTTTAAAATTCTGTGAAGTACCGGTGGGTTCAAGGTGCTCACCACCCCTATAAAAATTCCTTGAGGGGTCTTGTTTCCAAAATGGGGTCACTTGTAGGGGTTTTTCCACTGTTAAGACACATCGAAGTTCTCCAAATGCGATGACACCCGCAGACCAAGCCATCGAAGTACGAGTTTCAAAACATCACTCCTTCCTTTATTCTGAATCCTGTCGTGTTTTCCCCCCACATATCGGGTATCTGCGTACTGAGGAGAAATTGCACAACAGATTTTGGGGTTTATGTTCTACTGATAGCCTTGAAAAAAATTTAAAAAAAGGGTATGAAGTAACTTTTTGTGAAAAACTAGTTAAATGTTTTTTTTTCCTTCCGCATTCTATTAATTACCGTGAAGCATCTGAAGGATTAATAAACTTCTTGAATGTTGGTTTGAGCACCGTGAGGGGCACAGTGTTAACCCCTTACTGACATCAGACAGGATAGTATGTCCGATGTCAGTATCCCCCGCTTTGACGTGGGCTCCGGCCATGAGCCCACATCAAAACTGGGACATGTCAGCTGTTTTGAACAGCTGACATGTGCCTGCAATAGCAGCGGGGAAAATTGCGATCCGCCCATGGCTATTAACTAGTTAAATGCCACTGTCAAACTCTTGACCGCGGCATTTAACAAGCGCTTCCAGCCATCCGGCCGGATGTGCACTCACCTGTGACCCGCGTCACGTGATCGCAGGTCAATGGTGTATCAGCATGACAACCAGAGATCTGCTTGAGACCTCTATGGTTGTTGATGCCGGATTGCTGTGAGCACCACCCTGTGGTCAGTGCTCAGATCAAGTCTGCAATTCAGCTACATAGAGGCGATCTAAGCATCGCCTCCCTGTAGCAGAGCCAATCAAGTTGTGGCAGCTTCTAGCCTCCCATGGAGACTATTGAAGCATGGCAAAAGTAAAAAAAAAAAAAAAAAAAAAAAAAAAAATGTTTTTAACAATATGAAAAAAATAAAAGCAAAAGTTCAAATCACAACCGTTTCGCCCCATTCAAAATAAAACAAAAATAATATCAAACATACATATTTAGTATCACCGCGTTCAGAATCGCCCGATCTATCAATAAAAAAAGGATTAACCTGATTGCTAAATGGCGTAGCGAGAAACAAAAAATTAAAACGCCAGAATTACTTTTTTTGGTCGCCGCAACATTGCATTAAAATGCAATAACGAGCAAACAAAATATCGTATCTGCACAAATATGGTATCACTAAAAATGTCAGCTCAGCATGCAAAAATAAGCCCTCACCCAACCTGCAGTCACAAAAAAATGGAAATGCTACGGGTCTCAGAAAACGGCACAATTTTTCATTTTTTTTTAGCAAACTTTGGAACTTTTTTTCACCACTTAGATAAAAAAAAAAGAACCTAGACTCGTTTGGTGTCTATAAACCCGTAATGACCTGGAGAATCATAATGGCAGGTCAGCTTTAGCATTTAGTGAACCTAGAAAAAAATCCAAAACAAAAAAACACGTGTGGGACTGCACTTTTTTTTTGCAATTTCACCACACTTGGAATTTTTCCCGTTTTCTGTTACATGACATGGTAAAACTAATGGTATTGTTCAAAAGTACAACTCGCCCCGCAAAAAATACACCCTCACATTGCCATATTGACGGAAAAATAAAAAAAGTTATGGCTCTGAAAAGGAGGAGAGCGAAAAAAGAAAAACCGAAAAAAACTCCGGTCATGAAGGGTGTCATGGATCCCAAGGAGGATATTTTTATCTTCCCCACCGCTCACACCAATATGTCATGAACTGGGGTTGCATGGTTGCCCAGTTTTTTCTGAAGGGGATTTAACTATATCCCACTTCCCAGTTCCGGTTTGGAACTTGCAGCAGTCTGGAGCCCCCCTTACTCAGGTCAGACAGGGTACTGCACCTAGGATAATTAGTTGCCAGAAACGCTGCTTTACTTTGTACTAGCCAACGGGCATACTGCAGCGAGGGCGATATAACTACTCCCACTCAGGCAGGAAAGAATTATCAACGCCGTCTGTCGCTGCCAGTCTTCCCCAAAAGCACAGGACAATTTCTGCTGCCACCAGCTCTTCAGAGGACGTGACAGTACGTTATAGAGCAAGGAAAAACTAAGCTAGTAATTTTACAGTGGGGCAAAAAAGTATTTAGTCAGTCAGCAACAGTGCAAGTTCCACCACTTAAAAAGATGAGAGGCGTCTGTAATTTACATCATAGGTAGACCTCAACTATGGGAGACAAACTGAGAAAAAAAAATCCAGAAAATCACATTGTCTGTTTTTTTAACATTTTATTTGCATATTATGGTGGAAAATAAGTATTTGGTCAGAAACAAACAATCAAGATTTCTGGCTCTCACAGACCTGTAACTTATTCTTTAAGAGTCTCCTCTTTCCTCCACTCATTACCTGTAGTAATGGCACCTGTTTAAACTTGTTATCAGTATAAAAACACACCTGTGCACCCCCTCAAACAGTCTGACTCCAAACTCCACTATGGTGAAGACCAAAGAGCTGTCAAAGGACACCAGAAACAAAATTGTAGCCCTGCACCAGGCTGGGAAGACTGAATCTGCAATAGCCAACCAGCTTGGAGTGAAGAAATCAACAGTGGGAGCAATAATTAGAAAATGGAAGACATACAAGACCACTGATAATCTCCCTCGATCTGGGGCTCCACGCAAAATCCCACCCCGTGGGGTCAGAATGATCACAAGAACGGTGAGCAAAAATCCCAGAACCACGCGGGGGGACCTAGTGAATGAACTGCAGAGAGCTGGGACCAATGTAACAAGGCCTACCATAAGTAACACACTACGCCACCATGGACTCAGATCCTGCAGTGCCAGACGTGTCCCACTGCTTAAGCCAGTACATGTCCGGGCCCGTCTGAAGTTTGCTAGAGAGCATTTGGATGATCCAGAGGAGTTTTGGGAGAATGTCCTATGGTCTGATGAAACCAAACTGGAACTGTTTGGTAGAAACACAACTTGTCGTGTTTGGAGGAAAAAGAATACTGAGTTGCATCCATCAAACACCATACCTACTGTAAAGCATGGTGGTGGAAACATTATGCTTTGGGGCTGTTTCTCTGAAAAGGGGCCAGAACGACTGATCCGGGTACATGAAAGAATGAATGGGGCCATGTGTCGTGAGATTTTGAGTGCAAACCTCCTTCCATCAGCAAGGGCATTGAAGATGAAACGTGGCTGGGTCTTTCAACATGACAATGATCCAAAGCGCACCGCCAGGGCGCGAAGGAGTGGCTTCGTAAGAAGCATTTCAAGGTCCTGGAGTGGCCTAGTCAGTCTCCAGATCTCAACCCTATAGAAAACCTTTGGAGGGAGTTGAAAGTCCGTGTTGCCAAGCGAAAAGCCAAAAACATCACTGCTCTAGACGAGATCTGCATGGAGGAATGGGCCAACATATCAACAACAGTGTGTGGCAACCTTGTGAAGACTTACAGAAAACGTTTGACCTCTGTCAATGCCAACAAAGGATATATTACAAAGTATTGAGATGAAATTTTGTTTCTGACCAAATACTTATTTTCCACCATAATATGCAAATAAAATGTTAAAAAAACAGACAATGTGATTTTCTGGATTTTTTTTTCTCAGTTTGTCTCCCATAGTTGAGGTCTACCTATGATGTAAATTACAGACGCCTCTCATCTTTTTAAGTGGTGGAACTTGCACTATTGCTGACTGACTAAATACTTTTTTGCCCCACTGTATATATTTTACTCCAAAAAGGTAGGCAGTGTTTACAAAAGGGTAAAAGGATTTTATAAAAGAAGACAAGTATCGAATGTACAAACAATTACAAATAAAAAGGAATTAAAGTTGAAAAAAAAAACACTTACAGTTCTCTCATTTCAGATCATGGCAAAACATGTGGCTGGGGGAGGGGCGAACATCAGAATGCATTACAGAGTGTGTCTCAGCTAGCTTCCTGGTCAAAGACTAGAGAAAAAATTAGCTCTCACGGTCATATACCCCTTGGTCGTGACATCACAGTGGGCGGAGCCATGGAGTGTACTCCTACTTTCTCAGAGGGACTCCGTTACGGAACATCCACCGTAGCTCCAGGATGCAACCTAGTATAGCGACGACAGAATTACCATTGATCTTGTTTTGCGGCTAGCATTCTATTAAGAGCAAACATAACCTGGCTATGCACCGCGAGTAAGCAGTAAGTCGTTTCTCGGATACCCAGGGTACAGGAAATTGGAAAACGCACTGTGTGATGGCCTGGCCGATGCACATACCAAATATGTAACTTTCATATATGTCACTAAATGGGGTCGAGTAATGCCTTACTATTAAGTTTGTACATGAACAAAAGAGTACATGGTTTCAGACGAAAGACTGGTTTTCTGCACACTCCTGCTTCGAGAGGGAGGGGGGGCAGAGTCCCATACTGGAGTTTCATGTTACAGCTGTATTGTTAGCAGGAAGCAAGAGTTGGGAGGAAGGGGGGGTCGGAAAGTCAGCAGTGTGTGTCTGTGCTCAGCTTTAATGGACGAAGCAGAGCGCAGTGTGCGTGATCCTAGACAATCAAATATATCATATTCCGTACAAAGGGGTTAAACATTGTGTCACTTTTTGGGTATTTTCTGTTATATAGACTCCGTCAAAGTCACTACTAAAAAAAATGGTCTTGCAAATTTTGCAAAAATTACAAATTGCTGGTCAACATTCAGCCCTCCTAACAACAACAACAAAAAAATAAGCTTCAAGAAATGTTCTGATGTAAAAGTAGACATGTGGTAAACGTTATTAACTGTGTTGTGTGACAATCCTCTGGTTTAAGGGCATAAAAATGAAAAGTTTGAAAATGGTTATATTTTCACCAAATTCTCGATATTTTCTCAAATAATTGCAAGTTGTATTTTTACAAATTTTACTACCATCATGAAGTACAATATGTCACGAGAAAATCTCAGAATCGGTGGGGTCCATTGAACCATTCCAGAGTTATGGTACCTCATAAAGTGACACTGGCCAACACCAAGTCAAAATTGTAAAGTACCGTATATACTCGAGTATAAGCCGAGATTTTCAGCCCATTTTTGGGGGCTGAAAGTCCCCCTCTCGACATATACCCAGGGGTCGGCAGGGGAGGGGAAGCAGGGGCTGTCTAATTATACTCACCTGCTCCTGGTGCGGTCCCTGCATGTCTTTTCCCCGGCGCTGACAGCTTCTTCCTGTAGTGAGCGGTCACATGGTACCGTTCATTACAGTAATGAATATGAGGCTCCACCTCCCATAGAGGTGGAGCCGCATATTCATTACTGTAATGAGCGGTAATGGTGACTGCTCAGTACAGAAAGCTGCCAACGCCGGGGAACAGACGTGCAGGAACCACACCAGGAGCAGGTGAGTATAACGGGGAGGGGGAGCGCTGCGCGATATTCACCTGCTCCTCGTTCCGGCGCCGCACCGTTTTCACCGTCTTGTGCAGTGTTGCTCAGGTCAGAGGGCGCGGTGACGTGGTTAGTACGCGCCCTCTGCCTGAACGTCAGTGCAGAAGACGCTGAAGATGGAGCGGCGCCAGAACGAAGTTAGGTGAATATTGAAAGTGCCGGGGGCCTGAGCAACGGAGAGGTGTGTGATTTTTTATCGCAGCAACAGCAAATGGGGCAAGTGTCTGTATGGAGTATCTATGGAGCCATAACGTTAGTGCAGCACTGTATGGGGCCCTAACGTTTGTGCAGCACTGTATGGGGCCCTAACGTTTGTGCAGCACTGTATGGGGCCCTAACGTTTGTGCAGCACTGTATGGGGCTTTAACATTTGTGCAGCACTGTATGGGGCCCTAACGTTTGTGCAGCACTGTATGGGGCCCTAACGTTTGTGCAGCACTGTATGGGGCCCTAATGTTTGTGCAGCACTGTATGGGGCCATAACGTTTGTGCAGCACTGTATGGGGTCATAACGTTTGTGCAGCACTGTAGGGGGCCATAACATTTATGCAGCACTGTATGGGGCCATAACGTTTGTGCAGCACTGTACGGGGCCATAACGTTTGTGCAGCACTGTATGGGGCAAGTGTCTGTATGGGGCCATAACGTTTGTGCAACACAATATGGGGCAAGTGTCTGTATGGGGCCATGGTCAACGTTTGTGCAGCACTATATGGGGCAAATATCTGTATGGAGCATCTTATGGGGCCTTAATCTACATTTGTGCAGCATTATATTGGGCAAATGTGTCTATGGAGCATCTTGTGAGGCCATTATTAACCTTTATGCAGGATTTTATGGGGCATATTTTAATATGGAGCATCTTATGGGGCCCATCATAAACCTTATGGAGCATTATATGGGGCTCCTGATTCAATATGGATATTTAAAAACAATTAACCTACTGATGTCTCAATTAATTTTACTTTTATTGGTATCTATTTTTACTTTGGACATTTACTGGTAGCTGCGGCATTTCCCATCCTAGGCTTATACTCGAGTCATTAAGTTTTCTTAGTTTTTTGTGGCAAAATTAGGGGGGTCGGCTTATACTCGGGTCTGCTTATGCTTGAGTATATACGGTACATTTGATTTAAAATGTAATTTATTCAGCAGTGGAAAAAAAGATACACCTATCACTGATAGCTTATCTTTACTGTAAGTAATCAGTGTGTGATCAGTGAGGGCCCCACTTTAGAACACCTACCATCAGACAAAGTTGTTCTGGTGCTCAATAGAGAGCTGTGGTCCTGATACTGCATTGCCACACACAGGATGAGCCATGTAGGGTCTCAGATAAGTGAAGCAGAAGTAAACACTGCATGGTTCCAAGGTCAATAAGAAAAGCAGCCTCATTTATCACACTCAAAGCATCATTTTGATGGCACATAGTAGAGTTTGGCATTAGCCCAAGTTTGTATTTCATGAATAAAAGTTAATTCGTATGTTTACTTAATAATACAGTAGAAGGTATGTGCTACACAAACTGAATTCATTTATAGAAGTCCCTCTAGACATACATTTTCACATATCACAAAAGTAAACACCTCTCCACATTGAGACAACTAGAGTTTAACCCCTTAGTGACCGAGCCAAATTTTTTAAATCTGACCAGTGTTTTATGTGGTAAGAACATTGGAACACTTCAACATAACCAAGTGATTTGGAGATTGTTTTCGTGACACATTATACTTTATGATAATGGTAAATGTAGGTTGATTTTTTTTTTGTAGATAAAACATTAGAAATTTTGCAAAAATGGAAAGAAAAAAAATTGCAATTTCCAATCTGAGTGATTATCCCTTTAAACAAGATAGTCATACCATAGCAAAACCTCAATAAATTACATTTCCCTCACTTCTGCTTTAAATCGGCATCATTTATAAAAGGTTTTTTTTTTTTTTTTTTTATTTTGTTAGCATTTTAGGATATTTAAAAATGTAGCAGCAATTTTCCCCTGTCCAAGGAAATTTACAAAATATTTTTTTTATGTCCAATTGGAAAAGCCCAATTGACAATTTTTTACATTGGTAAACTACAAATTAATAATTCTCAGTACTAAAAGTAATATATATTGTACAATCTGGACTTTTATTACCCGGTTACAGCAAAATAAACATCAAGTGTTCTGTTCACACATTAAGAATTGGCTATTGGCAAATGATACTTTGAGGCAGAGACCTAAGAATAGTGTGAGCAGGAGTTCCAGTCAGTAAAGAACCATGTAACAGAATACTACTATAAAAACATGATCATTTGGGCCCTGTTGGACATTTTGAATTTGGGCCCACAAGGTTCAAACTATTCTACTGCCTGCAAAATCTGCAACCTAAACCAGAGGAATTCACTTAAATTTGATTAAGATGTGCATTTTAATGTGTCCTGAACTCGCATGATGATTAGCTCCATTCAATAGGATTATTCCAAAGAAATGTGCTAGAATGATAGGCACAAAAACCATGTGAAAGAGCAAAACCCATTCATATATATCTATATAATCGTCTAAGGGGTACTTCCGTTTGTTTGTCTGTAACGGAATCATACTCCCCTCCAGTCAGTGCCAGTGTGTCGGCCCATCCCGAACCAACTTTTTACTATTGATGCTGTCTATGCAGCATCAATAATAAAAAGATATGTTAAAAATAAAAAAATAAAAAATTGTGCCATTCTCACCTTCCGCCGCCCACCGATTCGCGCGATGCTGCCGCCAGCTTCCGCCCCCAGTGATGCATTGTGAAATTACCCAGATGACTTAGCGGTCTCGCGAGAACGCTAAGTCATCTGGGTAATTTCGCAATGCATATCTGGGAACGGAAGCTGGCGGCAGCATCGCACGCATTGAGACAGCTTCGGTGGACGCCGAAGGGTGAGTATATAACTATTTATTTTATTTTTTTTTATTTTTTTTTAACAGGGATATGGTGCCCACACTGCTATATACTACGTGGGCTGTTATATACTGCGTGGCCTGTGCTATATATTTTGTGGGCTGTACTATATATTACTTGGGCTGTGCTATATACTGCGTGGGCAGCGTTATATACTGCGTGGGCAGCGTTATATACTGCGTGAGCAGTATTATATACTGCCTGGCTGCTATATACTAGGTGGGCTGTGCTATATACTAGGTGGGCTGTGCTATATACTACGTGGCTGTGCTATATACTACGTGGCTGTGCTATATACTACGTGGCTGTGCTATATACTACGTGGCTGTGCTATATACTACGTGGCTGTGCAAAGTGCGACGTACATACATTCATACATATTCTAGAATATCCAATGTGTTAGAATCGAGCCACCATCTAGTGGATATATGTTTATTTTATTTTGCTGAATGTATGAACAAAGCCTACCTCAGTTAGAAGCGGTGGAGTCTTTGGTGGATTGGACCCATTTCAAGCCTAGATAAAATAGTTGTGGTTGGTTCTTCTCTTAGGACACATTCACACGTTCAGTATTTGGTCAGAATTTTACATCAGTATTTGAAAGCCAAAACCAGGAGTGGAACAATCAGAAGAAAAGTATAATAGAAACCCGTCACCACTTTAGTATTTTTCACCCATTCCTGGTTTTGGCTTACAAATACTGAGGTAAAATACTGACCAAATACTGAACGTGTGAACAAAGTTGTGAAGAATATTGGAGTTATTAATTCATTTGTATCCTATTTGGCATGGGATTATAAAATCCACTTCCTTTGTGCAGCTGTAACGGGACACCTAGCTCAAAACACTGAGTGACAGATCTCACACTTTGAGCCAGTTAAGGTCAGGACAAAAGACATGCTTGCAATGTGGATACCATGCGCGCTAACTGCTTAGTTCAGACAGCTAAGATTTCATAAGTAGCTGCTACTACGCAGGGGGCGCCATCTTGGAGGAGGACTTTTTTTTTCTTCTACAGCAAGATGGCACCGCTGGTGCCTGCGTAATAGCAGCTATCAGATATCTATACACACCAATAGCGGCTATTGTGCAGGTGCCATTTTCAAATTTTTTGTTATTCTGCTTGATTAATAACATGAAGAACATTGATTACTAGGACACTAAACCTGTGATTATGCTGCAGCGCAGGTTCCACAGATGACAGCTGCCTGCAGAAGGGGTTTTTTTTCTTCCATATGTACAGGTATTCACTATGCAAACTAGGGGGCAGGTCACTGAGGGATCAGGGAACAGTCAGAAGTCTGCATTATGAATACCTAATCAGAGCACCACATAAATAACCCCCCTCACAGGCCGCCCCAGAACACAGGCATATCATTAACTCAAAACTGAAAATAAAGATTTAACAACCACAAGACGGATTTCATCAACCAAGGTATCATTTTATCTGGTATAACGGCGCCAACCTGACACTGTCTGTAGGTTACTGAGCACAATCCTGCTGACAGGTTCCCTTTAACTGTTTAGATTAATTACCAAATTAGCTTTATTCTGTGAGTTATTACCATGCCAAAAACACATTTTTATAGTTTTTTTTTTCCAGGGCTTGTAACTTTAGCAGAAAAAAAAAAAAAAATTGTAGGTCACCATATTCTAACACTAATCACCTATTCTTCTATAGGTGGAGCTGTATGAGGGCTTTTTCACTGTGCAGTTTAAAATGACATGTGAACTATATTCTGCGGGTGGATACACAATTTATACTTTTTTTTTACAAAACAAAAATCACTTGAGAAAAAACGCAAGAACGCTAACCTTTTAATTTTGCTATTTACAAAACCATATGAAGGCTTGCCTTTATTTACAAAAAACCCTGCACATTTTAAGACTTTCTTTAGCCATAGCAACCATCAGCAACTGACAATCTCGCTACAGGGGTCACGATGAACTAGCTAAAAGAAAGCTCTCCCTTTGGCTAGCTACTCTCATGCCAAAGTCATTGACAGCAGCATCTGAGGTGATTACGGTAAGTGCTGGGATTAGAGCTATGTCCGGTCTCGAGCTTGGCTGTGTATAACAGCTGGATCCTGCTGAGGATGGCACACACACCTGATCCCAAGCTAGCCATCAGACTCACCTGTACACCCGAGTGCAGGAAATCACCTATCTGGATGTACAGTTATGGCCATGTCCAAAAAGTGGTTAAAATAAGGAAAATCCAACCACAGATGAAGAACACAAGACAAATTACACTAACATTATTTAATCAATAAAAATTGAGGCAAAATGAAGGAGCAGTGCTGGGAAAATTAAGTACATCCCATGAATTTATAGCTTGCAAGACCACTTTTAACAACTAAAAACTTTAAGTCACTTTCTGCTTGATTATCAGTCTCCCCGATGGTATTTCATGATATAGAATTATCTGCCTGTCTTTTTCAGCATGGAGGACATCATTAATCTTGACTAAAACCCCTACTGCATTTTCTGAAAAGCCCCAAACTTACGAGGCACTTGAAGCATGCGTCACTGTTGTCCAGAGACAATCATTATTGTGCTGCTCTACAGCCCTTCAGGAACAAACGGTCTTCTGTTATAGTCAAATATTTCACATTTTGACTCATAAGTACAGAGCACCCACTGCCATTTTTCTGCACCCTGGTTTTTGTGAATAGTTGAATCACTTGGCGTTGTTTACATGTGAATGGTATGGTTCTTGACCACAATTCTTCCATGAACACCACAACTAGCCAGACAATGGGTGTAGCCAGGTCACAAAGTTTGCTGCCAGTTTTGAACTGATGGCACTGCTAGGAATCTTCCAATTTTGAAGGGAAGCATGATGTGTCTCATCTGCTGCACTAAGTTTCCTTGGCCAACCACTGCTTGTACGGTCCTCACAAGATGCCAACCTCTTGGTGTTCTCAATGCGGAGAAATACAGGCAGATACTTACTCATCATGCAATATCATATCATTAGTGAGGCATCAGATTGGCTCCAAATTTATGTTGCAGCAGGACAATGACCACAAATATCTTGAGTATTAGGATGAGCATGGCGTCCTGTAAGGGTTGATATGGCCATCATAGACTTGATCCATGCATCTAGTGTGTCGGACAATACGAAGAGTAAGAAGGATTTTTACAAGCATAAATCCATGGGAAAGCTATGGTATGCTCTCAAAGATGTTTGGAACAAGATCTCTGAAGAGTTTCTGCAAATAACGGAGGGCAAGTATACCTAGAAGAATTGATGCAGTTTTGAAGACAATGAATGATATTATTGACTTCATTTTGATTTCGCTTTTGTGCATTCACTATGTAGTCTCAAGTGATAAAAAATAAATTATTAACACTTCTAATGTTTGACACTTTCTTACTTTGCATAATTTTCCTACACCTGACAAACTTTTGTGCAGCAATGATATTGATATCATTGTATCCACAAATACATACACAGTGTATATACCAGAAGAACCGTTAACACAAAATACGCATCATAATTCTGAGAGAAATGCTGTACCACAGAGGCACAAAAGAAAATGAACATGCCATAAATAGGATAATACAATCCTCAAGAGGAAAACAAAAGAATTTAGATATTGCCAACAGTTAGAAAATTTGCGATAAGCAAAATGCAAATGAACTTCTAATTATCTCCAGTCTTTTAACGCGCAATCCTGATTACTGGCAATTAAAAACCTCTTACATTTTTATGAGGAAAGTTCACTGGAACATTGAAAATGATATACTAATTATTGGTTCATAAATGTCACTGCGTGTTACAGCCCTCAATAAATAAAACCGAAGTAAAAATAATTCCTGAAGAGTAGTTTTTCTGTAGCAGTCAGGACCCTTTCAGATCTAGTTTTTTGTTTTCCTTTATCGGGTACGCCAGGAAAACCTCCGCACACATATAGATTAAATATATTATAAAACTAAGACTTTGACAATTGCATCAGTGGCATTTGTCCCAATGACTATAAAATTGTATTCATTTGCTACATTCGTCAGGAGCTCATGAAACATCTATTTAACAAATGCCATAATAGCCCATGTGTGTGATGCCACCGTTTTACACCTGTTTTTGGCCTCAGATGTTTGTGTTGCACACAGGTGTTCTGTGTTTTTTACTGATACAACATGCACATATTATAGTCCATCGGGCTGTTTTGTCATGGACTGTGTCCCTGCAAAACTCGGACATATCATTTATGCTATGCCAAAAAAAATGGACAAGTGCCAATACAAGACTATGGGTCCATGAAATGCACAGAAAGCATACAGATGGCATCTGTGTGTCATCCATGGGCAGTCTGTATTTAACAGGGCAAAGAATAGGAGAAGCTTTATAATTTATCCACATGTGAAAAACACAATGAAATCTCTGGTCCATTGACCCGGTCAGTAGTCTCTAGACGCGCCGAAGATCTCAGAAGGTATGGGCTTTGTAATCCTTCCTGCCAGCAGCCAGAGACTACTGACCTGGCCGATGCACTGGAGTCCTGAAACGCTTTCCGCCCACCACTTGTTACAGGGAATCTGTCAGGTTTTTGCTATCTAATCTGAAGACAGCAGGAGATAGAAACAAACACAGAATCCAGGGATTTGTCACTTGTCAAAGTGCTGTTTACTAACTGTGAAGGATTTATCACTAAGAAACTAACAGTATCGGACTATAATAGTCTGGCAATGCCCCCTCCTGTGATAAGCATTTCACGGTCTATGGACTTTGTACATGGAGAGCCTGGCAGGGGCGGGGTTAGCTCTCTTAGCTCTGCTTCATTCTAAATCTAAAAGCTCAGATTGTGTCAGAACCGCTGCACCCAATAATCATAGTAACATAGTAACATAGTTAGTAAGGCCGAAAAAAGACATTTGTCCATCCAGTTCAGCCTATATTCCATCATAATAAATCCCCAGATCTACGTCCTTCTACAGAACCTAATTGTATAATACAATATTGTTCTGCTCCAGGAAGACATCCAGGCCTCTCTTGAACCCCATAAAAAAAAAAAAAAAAACCCCGGCTGTACCCAACGATCTTCTAGCTTAGGGAGACTGCTTGCTTTTCCCAGAAGGCACCTGGAATATGCAAATTAGCCTCCTCTAGCTTGAATCCCTGGTTTGGTGATGCTTTCCAAGCAGCTGGTCCCGGCTGTACCCAACGATCTTCTAGCTTAGGGAGACTGCTTGCTTTTCCCAGAAGGCACCTGGAATATGTAAATTAGCCTCCTCTAGCTTGAATCCCATGATGCGTTCGATTGCATCAAAAAAACGTATTGCTGTCTATGTAAACGCATGTGTTTTTAAGCACATGCGTTTGGTTGCGTTTTTGAATGCATGCGTTTTAATAGAGAAAAACAAGTCTAGACACTGATAAGCCACCACCCACCATCAAGGTGATAAAGGGAACCAAAACCTAACCCTACCCCTAACCCTACCCCTAACCATAATGGGAAACTGAAAATAAATACAATTTCTCATCATGCGTATCAAAAACGCATCCGCAGGTGGTGAAAAAAACGCATGTAAACGCGTACAAACGCGGCTTTTTTTACCGCATGCTACAACGCATGCATCTAAAAAACGCAGCGTTTGTACACATTTACATGCGTTTTTTTCACCACCTGCGGATGCGTTTTAAACGCTGCGTTATTAAACGCAAATGTGAAACTAGCCTTACATCAGCACAATTTTGTACCCCAAAATATTTTTTCTTAGGAGGTTATAAGGGTTAAGTTAACCAGTGATTTTTAATTTTTCCAGCAAAATTTTAGAAAGCTGGATGCCCACATCATATTTGAAGTCACTTTGAAAGGTCTATATGATAGAAAATACCCAAAAAGTGACACCATTCTAAAAACTGCAGCCTTCAAGGTGCTCAAAACCACACTCAAGAAGTTTATTAACCCTTTAGGTGTTTCGCAGGAATATTGTTTTATTTATTTATTTTTTAAAAACATTTAACTTTTTTTTTCACAAAAAATAGACTTCAGATCCATTTTTTTTTTTTTATTTATTTTGACAAGGGTAACAGGAAAAAATGGACACCAAGATTAGTTGTGCAATTTCTCCAGAGTATGCCGATACCCAATATGAGGGAGAAAACAATGTTTAGGTGTATGGCAGAGCTCGGAAGGGAAGGAGCAACATTTGACTTTTTGAATGCAAACTTTGCTGGAACAATTGGTGGATACTAGGTCGTGTTTGGAGAGCCCCTGATGTGCCTAAAGAATGAAAATCCTCCAGAAGTGACACCATTTTGGAAACTAGACGCTTCAGGGAACTGATCGAGATGTGTGGTGAGCACACTGAACTCTCAGGTGCTTCACAGAAGTTTATAATGTTGAGCCGTAAATATTTTAAAAAAAAATCTAATTTTCCCCACAAATATGGTGTTTAGCACAAAATATTGCATTTTCATAAGGGAGAAATTTGTTTTGCAATTTCCCCTGAATATGCCGATACCCCATATGTGCAAAGCTCAAACTACACCTTTCAATGAATTCATATAGGGGTGCAGTGATCATATTAACACCATGGATGTGTCCCAGAATTTTATACCATTGGGCAGTGAAGAAAACATAAAATTTTTACCACCAAAATTTTGTTTTAGCCCAAGATTTTACATTTTCACACAAGAAATGGGTAAAAATGGCACCAAAACTTGTTCCACAATTTCTACTGAATGTGGCAATACCGCTTATGTGGCTGTACGGTACTACTTAGCCATAAGGAGAGACTCAGAAGGAATGGAGCACTATTTGCATCCTGCAGCACAGATTTTCCTAGAATAGTTTGCGGACTCCATATACCGAGCCCCTAATGGCTAGAAGAGCAGAATTCCCCCTCAAGTGACCCCATTTTGGAAACTTAATTTTATGGAATTTATCTACAGATTGCAGTGACAATTCTGACTCCATGGATGTTTTCCAGAAACAAGCAGCAATGAATTTTGCGGAGTGAAAATTGCAAACTGCCGCTGTAGTGACCGGTATACTGTAGTGACCAGTACGTTATGCCCAGCCCTTGTTTCTGGAGGCACGCACCCATAAGTTAGATGGGCTCTAATCACTTCACAAATGCCAAACGTGGACGCAAAATGTGTTTTATGTATACTGTGGAGTTCATAAGTGAGGGGGACATTTGGATTTGAGAGCGGAGAATCTGTTGAATTTCTTTTGGCGGGTGAGGAGCTATAAAGCTTATCCAGAGCCTTTGTCCTACCAGTAACGTGGAAGACCCCTATATTTCCGTGAACAGATGACAGATCTGAGTTTGGACTTGCTTTTTTTAGTGGATCGAGTCAAAGCTTTAATTGGGAACATTCTATATAAAACGTTTAGGATCACAGATATCCTACATTCCACGCTGACCACTTACTTTGGGGTTTCCATCAATCTCTGAGTGACGCGATTCAGAAAAAACCTTCAAGGGAGGCAGCAGAGTTAATCTGTACTCTGGCCTCTGTTCAGCGGTGTCATGGTCGGCCCTATTGGCGCCAAGGGAGTGTTTAAGAAATGCTTCAGGTACGTTTGGATTTAATATAGTCTTGTTTTTAATACATTTAGGAGGACGTAATGGCACAGCGTATATAAAAAACGTAGAGTAGAACTGCCCCCAAGAAGGCCGTGACGTGGTGGGGTGGCTCAAAGAATTGATCAATTGTTTGCTAAATGTCTCAGTTTAAAGCACAGTTAGAAATCAATATGTGCATATGAACTTTATGTATTGCGTGCTAACTATAGACAGCGCTGGCTTCTTGGCTTTTTTTTTTTTTTTAAACGTCTTTATTGGTACCAGTTTTGGGCACATGACATTTATTGCTTCCTATTACGATTTTTAGGAGGTACAATGAAAAAAACAGTAATTCAGGATTTATTTTTTTTGGGGGGGGGAGGAGGGGTTATGCCGTCCTGTGTGGTGTAAAATTGATAAGGCAATTTTATTCTTCGTGTCAGGTCAATTACAGCGATACCTCATTCATATATTTTTTTATGTTTTTGGCGTCTTTGCAAAAAACTTTTATAGACAAAATAATTGCTTGATCTAGGGGCTCCAACTATTTTTGCTGATGGAGCTTTATGGCGGCTTGTTTTTTGCGGGACAAGATGACGTTTTTAGCGGCACCATGTTCATTTACAGCCGTCTTTTCTCTCGTTTTATTCCACTTTTTATTCAGCGGTACAATGGTAAAGCATTGTTTTGTGTCATGTTTGTTTTTTATGGTGTTCACTGAAAGGGTTAACTAGTGGGATAGTTTTATAGGTCGGGTCATTGAGGACGCGGCGGCACCAAATGTGTACTTTTATTGTTTACATTTTTTTCATTCAAATATTTATTTATAGATACAATATCTTGATTTTTTTATTACTTGATTTAAAAAAAAATATTTTTGCATTTAACCCCTTTCTGCCATTAGACGTACTATTGCGTCCATGTGGGGTGGGCTTTACTTCCCAAGGACGCAATAGTACGTCATATGCGATCGGCAGCGCTCACGGGGGGAGCGCCGCCGATCGCGGCCGGGTGTCAGCTGCCTATCGCAGCTGACATCCGGCACTATGTGCCAGGAGCGGTCAAAGACCGCCCCCGGCACATTAACCCCCGGCACACCGCGATCAAAGATGATCGCGATGTGCCGGCGGTGCAGGGAAGCACCGCGCAGGGAGGGGGCTCCCTGCGGGCTTCCCTGAGCCCCCCGCAGCAACGCGATGTGATCGCGTTGCTGCGAGGGTCTTACCTCCCTCCCTCCCTGCTCCAGGCCCGGATCCAAGATGGCCGCGGATCCGGGTCCTGCAGGGAGGGAGGTGGCTTCACAGAGCCTGCTCAGAGCAGGCACTGTGAAGCAGCCTGCACTCCTATCAGATCGGTGATCTGACAGAGTGCTGTGCAAACTGTCAGATCACCGATCTGTGATGTCCCCCCCTGGGACAAAGTAAAAAAGTAAAAAAAAAATTTTTCAAATGTGTAAAAAAAAATTAAAAAAAATATTCCAAAATAATGAAAAAAAAAAAATAATATTATTCCCATAAATACATTTCTTTATCTAAATAAAAAAAAAAAAAAAAATAAAAGTACACATATTTAGTATCGCCGCGTCCGTAACGGCCCGACCTATAAAACTGGCCCACTGGTTAAACCCTTCAGTAAACACCGTAAGAAAAAAAAAAAAAAAACGAGGCAAAAAACAACGCTTTATTATCATACCGCCAAACAAAAAGTGGAATAACACGCGATCAAAAAGATGGATATAAATAACCATGGTACCGCTGAAAGTGTCATCTTGTCCCGCAAAAAAACGAGCCACCATACAGCATCATCAGCAAAAACATAAAAAAGTTATAGTCCTGAGAATAAAGCGATGCAAAAATAATTAATAGTTTTTATCGTATAAAAGCGCCAAAACCTAAAAAAATGATATAAATGAGGTGTCGCTGTAATCGTACTGACCCGAAGAATAAAACTGCTTTATCAATTTTACCAAATGCGGAACGGTATAAACGCCTCCCCCAAAAGAAATTCATAAATAGCTGTTTTTTGGTCATTCTTCCTCACAAAAATCGGAATAAAAAGCGATCAAAAAATGTCACGTGCCTGAAAATGTTACCAATAAAATCGTCAACTCGTCCTGCAAAAAACAAGACCTCACATGACTCTGTGGACCAAAATATGGAAAAATTATAGCTCTCAAAATGTGGTAACGCAAAAAATATTTTTTGCAATAAAAAGCGTCTTTCAGTGTGTGACGGCTGCCAATCATAAAAATCCGCTAAAAAACCCGCTATAAAAGTAAATCAAACCCCCCTTCATCACCCCCTTAGTTAGGGAAAAATTAAAAAAATTTATTTATATCCATTTTCCCGTTAGGGCTAGGGTTAAGGCTAGGGTTAGGGCTAGGGTTAGGGCTAGGGCTAGGGTTGGGGCTAGGGTTAGGGTTGGGGCTACAGTTAGGGTTGGGGCTAAAGTTAGGGTTAGGGTTTAGATTACATTTACAGTTGGGAATAGGGTTGGGATTAGGGGTGTGTCAGGGTTAGGGGTGTGGTTAGGGTTACCGTTGGAATTAGGGTTAGGGGTGTGTTTGGATTAGGGCTTCAGTTATAATTGGAGGGTTTCCACTGTTTAGGCACATCAGGGGCTCTCCAAACACGACATGGCGTCCGATCTCAATTCCAGCCAATTCTGCGTTGAAAAAGTAAAACAGTGCTCCTTCCCTTCCGAGCTCTCCCGTGTGCCCAAACAGGGGTTTGCCCCAACATATGGGGTATCAGCGTACTCAGGACAAATAGGACAACAACTTTTGGGGTCCAATTTCTCCTGTTACCCTTGGGAAAAAACAAACTAGGGGCTAAAAAATAATTTTTGTGGGAAAAAAAAAAGATTTTTTATTTTCACGGCTCTGCGTTATAAACTGTAGTGAAACACTTGGGGGTTCAAAGTTCTCCCAACACATCTAGATGAGTTCCCTGGGGGGTCTAGTTTCCAATATGGGGTCACTTGTGGGGGGTTTCTACTGTTTAGGTACATTAGGGGCTCTGCAAACGCAATGTGACGCCTGCAGAATATTCCATCTAAGTCTGCATTCCAAATGGCACTCCTTCCCTTCCGAGCCCTCCCATGCACCCAAACGGTGGTTCCCTCCACATATGGGGTATCAGCGTACTCAGGACAAATTGGACAACAACTTTTGGGGTCGAATTTCTCCTCTTACCCTCGGGAAAATACAAAACTGGGGGCTAAAAAAATTTTTGTGGGAAAAAATTTTTGTGGGAAAAAATTTTTGTTTTATTTTTACGGCTCTGCATTATAAACTTCTGTGAAGCCCTTGGTGGGTCAAAGCGCTCACCACACATCTAGATAAGTTCCTTAGGGGGTCTACTTTCCAAAATGGTGTCACTTGTGGGGGGTTTCTACTGTTTAGGTACATTAGGGGCTCTGCAAACGCAATGTGACACCTGCAGACCATTCCATCTAAGTCTGCATTCCAAATGGAGCTCCTTCCCTTCCGAGCCCTCCCATGCGCCCAAACAGTGGTTCCCCCCCACTTATGGGGTATCAGCGCACTCACGACAAATTGGACAACAAATTTTGGGGTCCAATTTCTCCTGTTACCCTCGGGAAAATACAAAACTGGGGGCTAAAAAATAATTTTTGTGGGAAAAAATTTTTGTTTTATTTTTACGGCTCTGCATTATAAACTTCTGTGAAGCCCTTGGTGGGTCAAAGCGCTCACCACACATCTAGATAAGTTCCTTAGGGGGTCTACTTTCCAAAATGGTGTCACTTGTGGGGGGTTTCAATGTTTAGGCACATCAGTGGCTCTCCAAACGCAACATGGCGTCCCATCTCAATTCCTGTCAATTTTGCATTGAAAAGTCAAACGGCGCTCCTTCCCTTCCGAGCTCTCCCATGCGCCCAAACAGTGGTTTACCCCCACATATGGGGTATCAGCGTACTCAGGACAAATTGTACAACAACTTTTGGGGTCCAATTTCTTCTTACCCTTGGGAAAATAAAAAATTGGGGGCGAAAAGATAATTTGTGAAAAAATATGATTTTTTATTTTTACGGTTCTGCATTATAAAGTTCTGTGAAGCACTTGGTGGGTCAAAGTGCTCACCACACCTCTAGATAAGTTCCTTAGGGGGTCTACTTTCCAAAATGTTGTCCCTTGTGGGGGGTTTCAATGTTTAGGCACATCAGGGGCTCTCCAAACACAACATGGTGTCCCATCTCGATTCCAGTCAATTTTGCATTGAAAAGTCAAATGGCGCTCCTTCGCTTTCGAGCTCTGTCATGCGCCCAAACAGTGGTTTACCCCCACATATGGGGTATCGGTGTACTCAGGACAAATTGTACAACAACTTTTGCGGTCAATTTTCTCCTGTTACCCTTGGTAAAATAAAACAAATTGGAGCTGAATTAAATTTTTTGTGAAAAAAAGTTAAATGTTCATTTTTATTTAAACATTCCAAAAATTCCTGTGAAGCACCAGAAGGGTTAATAAACTTCTTGAATATGGTTTTGAGCACCATGAGGGGTGCAGTTTTTAAAATGGTGTCACACTTGGGTATTTTCTATCATATAGACCCCTCAAAATGACTTCAAATGAGATGTGGTCCCTAAAAAAAATGGTGTTGTAAAAATGAGAAATTGCTGGTCAACTTTTAACCCTTATAACTCCCTAACAAAAAAAAATTTTGGTTCCAAAATTGTGCTGATGTAAAGCAAACATGTGGGAAATGTTACTTATTAAGTATTTTATGGGACATATATCTGTGATTTAATTGCATAAAAATTCAAAGTTGGAAAATTGCGAAATTTTCATAATTTTCGCCAAATTTCCGTTTTTTTCACAAATAAACGCAAGTACTATCAAAGAATTTTTACCATTGTCATGAAGTACAATATGTCACGAGAAAACAATGTCAGAATCACTGGAATCCATTGAAGCGTTCCAGAGTTATAACCTCATAAAGGGACAGTGGTCAGAATTGTAAAAATTGGCCCGGTCATTAACGTGCAAACCACCCTTGGGGGTAAAGGGGTTAAAAAAAATATATATACCGTAATTTTTTTTATAAACTTTTTTACTTCGTCCCATTATGGGACAATCATTTTTTGCAGGCTGATAATTTCTACAGTATGGGGATGCAGCAGCACCCCCAGAGCACAGCTCTGCACTGACAGAGAAAGTCGCTGATCATGTACTGCGCATGATCAGTAAGTTTCCTAGCTCTGGTGACCCGGATGTTGTCATGATGGCATCGGGTCACCATGGCAACGATCGGGCCCTCGATTCATGCCGTGGGGTCTCCGATCCAAAAGCATAAAAGCTGTCAGGTCTCATTCGATCTCTGCATTTTAGGGGTTAAAGCTCTTTGAGCGGTGCATGACTGCTTCTGGCACATATTGCAAGGTGTCCGCTAACACCTGGCGCCAATCACATGCACACTACCCCAGTGTGCGCGTGCAATCATGCAGACATAATAATCCATCCCTGGTCCGATAGACCCAGGTCACATGAACAGATTATTATGTCTGATGTCAAACGGGTTAAAGTTAGGTGAGCGTACATCAGTACATAAGTCAGACATATGTAAAGTACAAACATTTTATTCAACACAGTTTGTTGTAATAAAAACTTAAAGTACAGAGGTTTTTTAGCTCTTAAGATATGATTGAAAAACACAAACACACCACAATGTAGTGTTTAACATGTGCAACTTGTAGTTTTCGGATTATTTCTACCTCCGAACTGTAAACCACTGTGTTTTATGTTACCATTAAGTTACTTTTACTGCAAGGGGAAGAGCTGGCTTCTAAAGATAAAGGAGATTTTTGGTAAATGGTGAAGGTGCAGAAATAAATGACCCACTTGGTTAGTGTGTAATTACACTGACTGAGATTGTAACAATCTATCACGGGGAGGAGGATGACATCGTGCTAAAGGGTTAGTCAGAGGAGATAGCCTTTGACTAACTACTGGACCCTGACGATCGATACTGCACAGATATTGAACTCCTGCAAACAATTGAACGTTAAAACAGAATGGTAAAATAATGTTTTATATCACTATAGATACTGGAGAAACCCCCAACACTGACCTTAAGTTGAATAATTGTGCTTTCTGTAAAAAGCAACCAGATATATAGCACTGCTACCACACAAAAGGCTGATAAAAGAACAGTTAATGAACTTTACACTTGTATCTCACAAACGTACCTAGCCAGTATCTCTAGAACTAGGAAGCAAGGAAATCTGGAACAGAAATAACACACTTCATTTTTGAGGGGTGCACTTTATGTGATGCGCGACAACTGAAAATGGCAGATAATTTAGAGAATCTGGGACTTGATTACAAGCAACTGAACCTCAGTGCTAAAGAAAATAATCAGACTGCATGCTATTTATTATTTCTTGTTAAAGGGCCATTTATTGCATGGCGCTTTACATGTGAAAAGGGGTATACATAACAAGCACACTCATGAAAAATACAAGTCACCGACTGGTACAGGAGGAGAGAGGACCCTGCCCACCAGGTATCAGTCTACAAGGGAATATATAAATACAGTTATAGCTAAACTGGAATACTTGTGACAATCCTACTGTATTTACAAAACTGACATCCAGAACAACTCTAGCAAACGTATTACCCATTCAGATATTATAGGATTATGGACAAACGTAGACTTTAGTAGCTTTAATTCTAAAATTATACGATTTATGATCAAGAGAAAAATTAACCTACAGGATAAACCAAAAAGTTTCATAAAAGGATCAGCTCACACAAGATCATGCAGAGTATTCAAAAATCACCCAGAATGTGCTACTTGCTCTGACAGTCAAACGTCACCTAGAACCAGCTGTATAGAGGCTCAAGCTTAGTCAGACTTTAATCGTATGTTGAGACTAAGTTTTTTTTTTGTATAGGAAAGTCAAACATGTAGTTGCAGCGAGATCTGTGACAAATCTCAGGTGCCTGCAAGTGGGTTCGCCCCATTCGATGGGGCCAAGTCATGTTAGGCTACCTCTACAAGGAGTTACATGTAAAATACGTGCTTAAAAAAAAAGAAAATGATTTGTGGATTAAACCTTCTTGATTATAAGTAAACATTTTAATCATTGTAGATCAGTGCAAGATTATGTTTTATTTGATGTCGGAGACCAAAGAGTGAATGGAGATGGGGGTCAAGTGTGACAATTATCTTCTATATTCCTTTTTGCCTACTTTTTCCATTTTAAATATTTTGCTTTTCGATTACTCCCTTTGACAGGGCAATGGGTATTGGATTACATACTTTGATAAAAATTTAATTTTTCAATTTATCTCACTGAAGACGAGAACAAATTTTAGAATTCTGACAAAACTGAATTTCATATACGGTAATTTTTTTAAAAATTTTTTTTACTTAAAACATGAAAGGTTAATAAATCTTTAATTATAAAATCTTCAGTTGTACTCAAATTAGTCTATGCAAAACCAACCACCATTATTTTTAAAAAGGACCACACCAAGTCTTCTAGGCACGGAATGAACACGTTGGCAACATATTGCAACATCTATCTTATTCCGTTTTTCAATAACACCCTCTTTTAGAGCCTGGATGATGGATGGAGAGCGATGCTCTACTTGTCTCATACCCATAGGTGTTCGATTGAATAAAGATTGGGAGCCTTTTGTGGTCACAATCACTTTCACCCTGTTGTTCTTCAGAAATGCAACAGTGGCCTTAGATGTGCGTTTTGAATCATTGTCATGTAGGAAAAGTGCATGTCTACCAAGGGCACTGAGTGATGGTGGCTTTTTCTCTTTCAATGTACAGCAGTACATTTATAAATTCATGATACCATCAACTAAATGTAGCTCTCCGACACCAGCACTCATACAGCCCAGACAAGGACACTGCCACCACCATATTTCACTATTTCACTGTAGGCACCATGCATTTTTTATGTGCTTCTCACCTTTGCAACACCATACAATTTTGAAGCCATCAGTTACAAAAACCTTTTTCTTGGTCTCATCACTGCAGAACAGAGAGTCCTACTAATCTTCATATTTTTTCAGCATCGGCCCTGGCAAACTGTAGGTGGGTTTTAGGAGACACTTCCTTCGTGAATTACACTCATGCATGCCATTCCTCTCCAGTGGTCGCTGTATTGTGTCACGAGAAACGCTTACCCCAATTTGTCTTTTTCCTTCATTTGAAAACTACAAGGAACTTACATGTCTATTTTATTCACATCTATTCATTAAAAAATGCTTATACTATTTATTAACTTCCAAGGTTGGCCTGGATATCTCTGTGAGATGGTTACAGTTCCATCTTTGTTAAATTTTAGTAAAACTTGTGCAACAGTATTCTGACTGAAAAGTATATCTTTGTTGATCTTTTTATAGTCTTTGTTTTTCTTGTGTAAAGAATTTATTTGCTCTTTCTCAGGTCTTATGATAATTTTCTTCCAAGTGGTGCCATTGCCGACAGCATTGAAATAGGAAGGGATTTTTTTTAAAGCGAACCTGTCAGCAGATTTTGCAGCTATAAGATGCAGCCACTGCCTTTCAGGTCTTATCTACAGCATTCTATAATGCTGTAGGTAAGACCCCGGGTCCAACCTGCAAGTGAAGAAAAATTAGTTTTATTATACTTACCCGAAGGGGCGGTCCGGTCCGATGGGTGTCACAGGTACGGGTCCGGCGCCTCCCATTTTCTTGCGCCGCTGCCCTCCTGCTTCATTGCTCCCTGGCATCGGCGCTCCTGTGCAGGCGTACTTCTCTGCCCTCTTGATGGTAGAGTAAAGTACTGCAGTGTGCAGGCGCTGGGAAAGGTCAGAGAGGCCCAACGCCTGCGCACTGCAGTACTTTACTTGGCCCTCAACAGGGCTGATAAGTACGCCTGCGCAGGAGCGCAATGCCGGTGAGTGATGAAGAAGCAGGAGGACAGCATCGCAATTAGATGGAAGACACCAGACACGGACCCGAGACACCCATTGGACCGGACTGCCCCCCCCCCCCCCCCTCCGGTAAGCATAATAAAACTAATCTTTCTTCACTTGCAGGTCGGACCGGGGGCTTATCTTCAGCAATATAAAATGCTATAGATAAGCCCTGAAAGGCAGTGGCCGCAGCTTATAGCTGCAAAATCTGCTGACAGGTTCCCTTTAAGTAACGGCCTATTATAGTCAAAGGTTGGCTGGACACCTGTTTAATGACTAATTAGACTTACCTGTGGTTGAATTCTTGTTAACTAGAATTTTGAAGCCTAAACTTTAGCTTTGCTTTTAAGACTATTTGGAATGTATCCCATAGAAAACGTTTGTTCCGAAAGGAAACTAAAAAGATTTCTGACAAATCTGTTGGGGTGTACTCATTTATAGTAGGAGTACTGGATGTATAATAAAAGGGAGCTTATGGTCAATGTACAAACACTATAACAAATAAACACAGCATACCCCAAACAAACAGTCTAATTTAAATAATGAAAAATTAGATCCTTTACTACATAGATTTTCTTGGGAATTAGACCATTTTCAAAACATAAAACTTTCACATTCTTTGGGGATCAGTGCTCTGCTCAACAGCAGAAACATTTTGTGTTCAGCATTTCAGTATCTTGGGGACACTCTGTTAAAAGCTTCACAAGATGAAGGCGGTCAATAATATGTAAGTGCAGCCCCTCCTACATACTACTGTACGGAAATAAATCCTTCGGACCCGGCAGAAAATCAATATACATCCCAACAACTTGACATTGATTAAGGTTTTTATTCACAATCACCACAAATCTTCACCATGTTGACGCTTCATCTGCAGAAAATCATGTGAACTCAAAAAGCTCGTAAGTAGGATGAGTTTGTGCTGCAGACTTCCTGGCCTAAAAAACCCCATTATACAACCACACATTCACACAGTTAATTGTACATCACTGAGAAAAAGTCTGAATCATGTAGAATGTTTATATTACTCTACCATCCGATCCGACATAAGACTCAAAGTGAGGATATTATGATGGATCCCTGGGAAAGTGAAATACCATATGGAAAGTTTTATCAGTTCTATATCCCCAGCTAGCCGTGCACTTGACATCTTGTTGGTATTCTTTGTAATCTCAACAACTCCGATGTTTATACTCCAAAAGGTAAATGTTATCATAAATGATTTTTTTTTTACTAAATTCTTTTAAATCCTGTCTGGTACAAAACACATTAATATTTCTTTGGCAACTAGGTAGCGTGGTTTCTCTGCTTAATGTAAAGGCTTATTTGCTTCACTGCTGGGAATGGCTGTCAAAGGGTGGACATTCGGTTTCTCATAGGGTTAAGGACATCATGTGAATTTACATCCGAGATAAACTATGTATGCAGTTTCTCCAGTAAAGACATGAATGTTACCACCACTTCAGAGAAAATGCAGCACATTGCTACTGACACAAACTATATAATCACATTAAAAATAGATTAGCTCCTCACGTCTTGACAGAAAGTAAAACAAATGAGCCGACAATGTGAATAAGATGCTAACTTGATCTTGCTACAAACATGATCTTGCTAAACCATGGGTAACCAGAGACAAACCAAGTGAAAGAGAAAAATAAAGTTACAAAAGTCAATGGTAACAGATTTAAAAGACAACAACAGTATGCTGGAGGCAATTTGGGAGCACCAATAGATCTCCAGCCGTGTGCTATTTCACTGGGGCCACACATCAGACACATGAGGCTGCATGACGACCCTGGGATAGAATGTGGGTGAAGAACACGAAATGTATTTGCATAGTCAACAATATACAAACTCCGTCATGTAGCAGATCTCCAGACTCCAGTAGAAAGGGATAATTCTGCTGCACTGCTGGTGGAAAAGATAGGCAATGGAGATGATGGCCTGGCACAAAGAGCAGTTTTATTAATCTATGTGATTCAGAGTTGAACAAACTCCATCAGTACAAAACGCAATCACTGCAGTTTTTTTCCAGATGAAGGCGTTTGTTCAACTATGAAAAGATTAGATTAATAAGACTGCTTGGATATCTTCTCGGCTGGCAGAATTATCCGTATATCCCTTTCTACTGTTGCATTTACTGCTGGTTTTATTCCAGCATACAGAGCAGCAGCCGGTATCTATATCAGCATACGAGTTGTGCCCGACACCCCCGACTAGGTGGGCAATACCATACTATCTAGGTTTATTCCCCAGGTGAGACCTGTAACTGACTGTAATGTCTGTTTTTATAAATGTGCCCCTAGTTCAAGTGTGGGCAACCAGGCATTGGTGATTCTCAAAAATGCAAAGCGCTGAAACATTTGCATTATGATTTTTATACAGCAAAACTATATCCATCCAGTTTGGAAAATTGTAATAAACATTCATTAAAAATCAAGTTTGCCTCTGATTGCAGCTTTTTTCGGGAACCAAGACGAGCCAAACTAAATTACAATGTGTGTGCAGCACAAAGGTTATCCAATGAGCAGCTGAGATTGCAGCAGAAGGCTCATGGCTGATACTTGTATACACCTCAAGACACTAAACATCCCATGTCTACTATACATAAAAACAATTTTGGAAACAATTTTTTATTAGGTTATAAGGGTTGAAAGTTGACGAGTTCTCATTTTTCCAACAAAATTTACAAAACCAATTTTTTAGGGACCACATCACATTTGAAGTGACTTTGAGGGGCCTATATGACAAAGTACCCAAAAGTGAGACTATTCTAAAAACTGCACCCTTTTAAGGTACTTAAAACCAATAAGACAATGGACCACAAAATTTGTTGTGCAATTTCTTTTGAGTACACAGATACACATATTTGGGGGAAATCCACTGTTTGGGTGCACGGCAGAGCTTGGAAGGGAAGGAGCGCCATTTCACTTTTTGATCGCAAAATTGTCTGGAATCGAGAGCGGACGCAGTGTCGCGTTTGGAAAGCCTCTGGTGTGTGTGTGTGGAGGGGGTTTACTGTGTAGGCACAAATGACCCCATCCTTTTTGGAAACTACACCCAAGGATGTTATCCAGGGGTATAGTGAGAATTTTGAACCCACTGGTATGACAATTTGATAGCAATAGGTTGTAATATTGAATACATCGTCATTAGTGGTGATCACAAGTGCTCGCTATTTCAGTTTGCATCAGGTGCTCGGGTATGCACCGAAAATAGGGATGCTTGCATGACATGCTCTAGTCCCCACCCCGCATGTTTCTTGGCTGTTAAGATACAAAAAAAAACAGGATGGGATCCGCGATATTCCGTGGATACCAGAGCACAGATGCAAACTTAAGTAGTGAACACTTGTGCTCAAGCACACTAGCAGTCACATCGTCACCCTTTTTTTTTTTTTTTAAATCTGCCACAAATTAACTTCAACCTTACCAACTTTAACCCCAACCCCAAAGATTGGAAAAAAATGATTTTATAATTTTTTTTATTTAACTAAGGGGGTGACAGAGGGGGATTTGAGTTACCATTTTTTTTAATTTGATCACTGATAGGGACCCTCACAGTGTTCAAAAGTAACGGTGGCGCAGTGGTTAGCACTGCAGCCTTGCAGCGCTGGAGTCCTGGGTTTAAACCCCACTAAGGACAACATCTGCAAAGCGTTTGTATGTTCTCTCTGTGTTTGTGTGGGCTTCCTCCGGGCACTCCGGTTTCCTCCCACATTCCAAAAGACATACTGATAGGGAATTTAGATTGTGAGCCCCATCGGGGACAGCGATGATAATGTGTGTAAAGCACTGCGGAATATGTTAGCGCTATATAAAAATAAAGATTATTATTATTATTATTATTAAGAAGAAAAAAATCCTTAGTGTTGGGTACCGGCTGGCAGATCTCAGCGGCTGTGCATGCACCGACCATTGTTTTTCCAGGAACATGACACGGAGGGGACAGATCAGGAGCATCTGGAGATTGTGAATGTGGTGGGGGCTCAAGGGAAAATATATGTATTTTTCCATTCGGGTTAGGGTTGGGGACAACGTTGGGGTTGGGGCCAACGGTGGGGCTGGGGCCAACGTTGGGGCTAAAGTAAGGGTAGGGGCTAAAGTTAGGGTTAAGGATGGGGTTAGAGATTGGATTACGGTTAGGTTTGTGGTTAGGGGTGTGTTGCGGTTAGGGTTGGAGTTAGAATTGGTGGATTTCCACTGTTTAGGCACAACAGGGGCTCTCCAAAGGCGACATTGAGTCCGATCTCAATTTCAGCCAACTCTGCGTTGAAAAAGTCAAACGGTTCTCCTTCCCTTCCGAGCTCTGCAGTGCGCCCAAGCAGTGGGTTACCCCCACATATGGGTTATCGGCGTACTCAGGACAAATTGGACAACAACTTTTCTGGTACAATTTCTCCTGTGACCATTGTGAAAAAAATTGGAGGCTAAACAATCATTTTTGTGGGAAAAAAATATTTTTCTATTTTCACGGCGCTGCGTTATAAACTTTAGTCAAACACTTGGGGGTCAAAGCTCTCACAACACATTAGATAAGTTCCTTGAGGGGTCTAATTACCAAAATGTGGTCACTTTTGTTTTTTTTTAATGTTTAGGCACATCAAGGGTCCTGCAAACACAACATGACACCCACAGACCATTCCATCAAAGTCTGCATTCCAAAACATCACTACTTCCCTTCCGAGCCCCGATGTGTGCCAGAACAGTAGTTTTTTTCCCACATATGGGGTACCACCGTACTCAGGACAAGATGGACAACAACGCTTGGAGTCCAATTTCTCATGTAAACCCTTGTGAAAAGAAAAAATTGGGGGCTAAAAACATTTTTATGGAAAAAAAATAATTTTTATTTTCACGGCTCAACATTATAAACTTTAGTGAAACAACTGGGGGTTCAAAGTGCTCACCACACATCTAGATCTTGGGTGGTCTAGTTTCCAAAATGGGGGTGACTTGTGGGGGTTTCCACTATTTAGGCACATCAGGGGCTCTCCAAATGCGACATGGCGTTCAATTCCTGCCAATTCTGCACTGAAAAAGTCAAATGATCCTTCCCTTCCGAGCTCTGCCATGCGCCCAAAGAGTGGTTTATCCCCACATATGGGGTATCGACGTATTCAGTAGAAATTGCACGACAAATTTAGTGGTTCATTTTCTCTTTTTACATTTGTAAAAATAAAAAAATCTGGTTCTGAAATGAAATGATTGAGAAACAAAAGTTAAATGTTAGAAAAAAAAATGGTGTTGTAAAAATGAGAAATCGCTGGTCAAATTTTAACACTTAGCACAATTTTGGAAACAAATTTTTTTGGTTATGATATAAAATAGACATGTGGGAAATGTTATTTCTTAAGAATTTTTTGTGACATTTCTGATTTAAGGGCATGAAAATTCAAAGCTTGAAAATTGCAAAATTTTTGCCATATTTCCTTTTTTCATAAACAAACGCAAGTCATATCGAAGAAATTTTACCACTAACATGCAGTACAATATGTCACGAAAAAAAATTCTCAGAATCAGTGGGATACATTAAAGCGCTCCAGAGTTATAACCTCATAAAGAGACAAGTGGCCAGAATTGTAAAAATTGGCCTGGTCATTAACCCCTTTACCCTCAAGGGTGGTTTGCACGTTAATGACCAGGCCAATTTTTACAATTCTGACCACTGTCCATTTATGAGGTTATAATTCTGAAACGCTTCAACAGATCCTAATAATTCTGACACTGTTTTCTCGTGACATATTGTACTTCATGACAGTGGTAAAATTTCTTGGATATGACATGCGTTTGTGAAAAAAACGGAAATTTGTGAAAAATGGAAATTTGGCGAAAATTTAGAAAAATTCGAGTTTTCCGACTTTGAATTTTTATGCCCTTAAATCACACAGATATGCTGCACTAAATACATAAGTAACATATCCCACATGTCTACTTTACATCAGCACAATTTTGGCACCAACATTTTTTTTTATTAGGGAGTTATAAGGGTTAAAAGTTGACCAGCGATTTCTCATTTTCACACCACCATTTTTTTCTTTTTTTAGGCACCACCTCACATTTGAAGCCACTTTGAGGGGTCTACATGATAGAAAATACCCAAAAGAGACACCATTCTAAAAACTGCACCCCTCAAGGTGCTCAAAACCACATTCAAGTAATGTATTAACCCTTCAGGTGCTTCATAGGAATTATTGTAATGATTAAAAAAAAAAAAATGAACATTTAACTTTTTTCACAAAATTTTTCAATTCAGATCTAATTTGTTTTATTTTACCAAGCATAACAGGAGAAATTGGACCCCAAAAGTTGTTGTAGAATTTGTCCCGAGTACGCCGATACCCCATATGTGGGGGTAAACCACTGTTTTGGCGCATGGCAGAGCTCGGAAAGGAAGGAGTGCCGTTTGACTTATTAATGCAAAATAGGCTGGAATTGAGATCGGACGCCATGTCGCGTTTGGAGAGCCCCTAATGTGCCTAAACAGTGGAAACCCCCACAAGTGATGCCATTTCTCCCCTAAGGAACTTATCTAGATGCGTGGTGTGCACTTGAAACCCCGAAGTGCTTCACAGAAAAGTTTATAATGTAGAGCAGTAAAAATAGCGTGTGGTTAAATTGATAAGGCAGTTTTATTCTTTGGGTCAGTTCGATTATAGCGATACCTCATTTATATCTTTTTTTATGCTTTGGCGCTTTTATACAATAAAAACTTTTATATAAAAAAATATTGTTTTTGCATCGCTTTATTCTGAGAGCTGATGGCGCTGTATGGCGGCTCATTTTTTGCGGGACAAGATGACTTTTTCAGCGGTACCTTGTTTATTGATATCTGTATTTTTGATCGAGTGTTATTCCACTTTTTGTTCGGTAGTATGATGATAAAGCATTGTTTTTTTTTTTTTGCTTTTTCATTTTTTTTTTACGGTGTTTACAGAAGGGGTTAACTAGTGGGAAGGTTTATAGGTCGGGTCGTTACAGATGCCGGGATAGCAAATGTGTGTACTTTTATTGTTTTTTTTTATTTACATAAAGTAATGTATTTATTGGAACAATATTTTTTATAATTTCTTTTTTCTTTATTTAGGAATTTTTTTAAAAACATTTTTTTACATGTTATTTTTTTTTTTTTTTACTTTGTCCCAGGGTGGGACATCACTATATATTGTCAGATCGCTGATCTGACATTTTGCACAGCACTGTGTCAGATCAGCGATCTGACAGGCAGTGCAGGAAGCTTGCCGGCGCCTGCTCTCAGAAGGCACTGACAAGCCACCTCCCTGCAGGACCCCACATCCATATTGGATCTGGGGGCATGCAGGGAGGAGACCGGAGGAGACGCTCGGAACAACGCAATCACATCGCGTTGTACTGAGGGTCTCAGGGAAGCATGCAGGGAGCCCCCTCCCTGCGTGATGCTTCCCTATGCCACGAGAATGCTGCGATCTTGTTTGATAGCAGTGTTCCGGGGGTTAAAACACCAGGAGTGGTCCGTGACCGCTCCTGGCACATAGTGCCGGATGTAAGCTGTGATAATCAGCTGACGCTCGGCAGCACTCCCCTCGTGAGCACGGCTGATCGCGTATGACTTACTATCCTGTCGAGGGTCAGATAGGCCCAGGTCACATCGACGGGATAGTACATCTAAGGTCAGAGAGGGGTTAAGTACAAAATTGGCTTTGTCACTAAGCGGTTAAGATAAATTTAGGGATGACCACGACATAGGGCCCGATTCATCAAGACTAGTGATGAGAGAGTGTACTTGTTGCTCGGGTTTTCCAGAGCATGCTCGGTGACCTCCGAGTATTTGTTAGGGTTCAGAGATTTAGTTTTCATCACGGCAGCTGATTGATTTACAGCTATTAGCCAGGCTGAGTACATGTGGGGGTTGCCTGGTTGCTAGGTAATCCCCACATGTAATCAAGTTGGCTAATAGCTGTAAATCATGCTGCTGAGGCGATGAAAACAATCTCCGAGCAGTCAAATAATCGACCCGAGCGTGCTCAGGAAAACCCGAGCAACGAGTACACTCACTCATCACTTATCAAGACCAGTGTTGTTCACACGGGTCTTGATGAAGATTTGTGCTGGAGTCAGATACTCCCAATTCACAAAGATGTATGTGCCTCTACATGAATCAGGAGCGTCTGACAAGTGGTGTACACCTCTGTGTGTGCGCCTCGCCATAAACCCTACTACAGGTCTGACAAGTGGTGTACACCTCTGTGTGTGCCTCGCCATAAACCCTATTACAGGTCTGACAAGTGGTGTACACCTCTGTGTGTGCCTCGCCATAAACCCTACTACAGGTCTGACAAGTGGTGTACACCTCTGTGTGCCTCGCCATAAACCCTACTACAGGTCTGACAAGTGGTATACCCCTCTGTGTGCCTCGCCATAAACCCCATTACAGGTCTGACAAGTGGTGTATACCTGTGTGTGCCTCGCCATAAACCCTACTACAGGTCTGACAAGTGGTGTACACCTCTGTGTGTGCCTTGCCATAAACCCTACTACAGGCCTGACAAGTGGTGTACACCTGTGTACCTCACCATAAACCCTATTACAGGTCTGACAAGTGGTGTACACCTGTGTGCCTCGCCATAAACCCTATTACAGGTCTGACAAGTGGTGTACACCTCTGTGTGTGCCTCGCCATAAACCCTATTACAGGTCTGACAAGTGGTGTACACCTTTGTGTGCCTCGCCATAAACCCTATTACAGGTCTGACAAGTGGTGTATACCTCTGTGTGTGCCTCACCATAAACCCTACTACAGTGCAAGCTCGTCAAACTCGTGAAAGTTGCGGTTGCCACACCCCTGTCCACTTTGGCATAAATCGCATTAGAATGCCAAAAGTTGCTCAATTTAAGAGAAGCCTCAACGTTGCGTAAAAATTATACTTTTCGAAAGCTTTTTACACCAGATTATTAGTTTCAAATGTTTGATGAATTGAGCCTATCAACTTCTATAAAAAGCAATATATAAGTGCAGTATAAATGTATTGTTCTAACAAAATGTGTGAAGGGAAATAGAGAAAAAAAAAAAAACTAAATAGATGCAAAAGGCAAAAACTCTACAGAAGCCCGATTGCAGTAACATAACCAGTGCTTGACATTTATCAAGCAACTTGAATATGAAAGGTGTTTGCTTCACTAAGTTAACATGTAAATTATTATAAAAGGCAAAAAAAAAAGGAATCAGGAAAGTGGAAGCCTTCAATTTTCTCTTCTCCTAAATAGAATTGCATTAATCATTATAGAAGTAGGAATCACATTCTTAGCATGGTGCAGCTTCAGTATAAATTATTTGTCATTGTGTAGTGTGTGGGGGGTTCACAGGAGGTACGACTGGGAGAATTGTTAGTTTTATTAAGCCATTTCACAATATTATTACATGGGCCAATGCTGGCAATAAAAAAAATTCCAAACATCTCCGAAGCTCCAGAGAGAGCAATGAATGTTACTTTACACTGGTGTCAAGTGCAATAACTGCAGGGTGGGGAAAGAGAGAAAGAAAAGCATTAAGGGGGCTGGGGAGAAGAGTTTTTATTTATTTATTTCTGTGTCTGCATACATTTGCTTTGATTGCATTTCACATCTCAGTGCACCGCAGGCTAATGGGATTGCAATTCTACAAGGTACCCGTTTTCATTCATTATAAAAATGCTAAGTGAAATCTCATCACAAAGGTAATAAACACGAAAGGAAAAAAGGAAAAAAGCAGAGTTGAGTAACCCTTTCCTGTCACAAGAAAGCATTGAACGGAAATTCTCAAAATAAAAACCGCACAAAGAAAATAAAACAATTTAGAATACAAAAAAACGCGGAAACTACATGAAGTATTTATAGGTTAAATATCCATGAAACTTGATATAATTGAAGATATTAAACATTCTTTGCTGGGGATTTACTTGTGATTTCTATCTATAGGATTCATAAATAATGGCCATCATAAGAGGATTTCCAAATGCAGCTTTCATTATCTACAATGAATAAATAAAAGAGGAAAAAAACAACCTAAAAAATGATCAATAAAAAAAAAAAAAAAAAGTCTCGTTATACACAGCAGCAACCAGAGTACAGCTCCAAAAATAAGACACGGACTGATAGTGTACAGTCGCATGTATGTACAAACGATGATTTTGATGAATTTAATTTATTTTTTCTTGTCTTATAATATAAAATCATTTCAAGATTTTATAAATTATAGTGCAATGAAAAAAAAAAAACAAAACAAAAACTATGTTCCAATTTAATATATTAATGTTTGTTTCTCCACTGTTTTAATAAAATGAAGAAGAAAAAAAACGTCTTTTATATTAAATTAGAATATCAGCATTTTAGCCCCCACTGAAGACGGACTATGACATACAAGATAAAAAAAAAAAAGTAATGCTAATATTGATGGTTTGTCCATTACAGGTCAGCTAACTGTCCACTGGAACAGTTACAAAGCTGTTAGTTTCGATTTCACAAGGCCAATCAATACCAAGGCATACTGTTTCAATTTTGCCACCATTGATTTTTCTCCGTCTCCTTTTTTCCCTTTATAACACCCACACCTTCCAGCATTCATCTTTTCTGAAAGGAAGAAGATTTGATTTACTGAAGAAAAATTGAAGACCGCATAACAAAGATTTTACCGGCAGGGTTCTTGACATGCATGGGAAAAAAAAAGGGGGGGGACAAAAAAAAAGAAAGAAAGATGAATGTTTTGCAGGAAGGGGAAAAAAAAACCCTGTAGCTTGAGGGCATCCATTAGAACGGATTTTGAGCAATCTCGCGTAGCGTCTTGAAAGCAGCTGCAACCCAACTCGGCTTCTACGTGCTAATCTAAAACATCCTGCTAGCTTGATATAACAACGCGGAAGCCCTTATAGCTGCGCCAACCGTAATTTATGTCTGAATTTGATTCCAAAAGATGAGGAGCGCCACTTTCCGCACTACTATCCCAGGATCCAGAGTGAATTTCTATGGTACATTAGTCAGCCTATTAGAATGCAATGAAGGACGCGATGAGAAAAGGGTAGCCTGTCCTCCGAGACTTTCATCCACTGTTCTCCATCATCTCTTCTCATCCTTCTTACATTCAGCCACTTTACCAGGTGTCATCTACATGAGAGATGATTTGTCTCCTGACCCAAATAAACACAAGCCTGCTCCGTGCACACAGTGGGGGGGACAAACGGCCACTCTACGCCCCCCATTACTTCCAGGATTATTTCGCGGTTTCTTATCAGCATTTCTTCTCCCTCTCACCTGAGCCTTATTTCAGGGGACAATAATATATGAACAGGTAGTACAATTTTTTTTTTTTCTCGTCTGAATGAAAAATCTACCCATTAGGAATTCAAAAGGAGGAAAAAAAAAATTCAATGACGGCAAAGGGCAAACATTCAGCAGAAGCTATGGAGGATTTCTAAAGAGGGAAACAAATCGGCAGGAATAAAGACGCCGGCGACTTTCTCTGTGGCAGCAGCTTGTGTAAGCCTGATATTAAGACACAAATTGCATTCAGACAGGTCACTAGGTGTCAAAAGATATTAGATGCCTGCTGTGAGGGAACAACAAATCCCATCTGCTTCAGAGAAAAGAAGATTTTCATTTTTATTGAAGTGTAACTTGGGAATTTCTCTAGGTATAACAGAATTAGGTATAATACCACACCGTGGACGAGGACCCTGTAATCATCCGGGGTTTGCCTGGAATAATGGAGATTTCATTTGATCTGCCGCAAATGGGCAATATTTGATTTTAGTTTTTTCCCCCCTATTCTTTCATACTAGCATTTTCGTTGCAGTACCAGATGTTTTCTGAAAATGCCACATGCCGGAGCCTCATCCCCAAATACAGCACCTGACCTTCTCTATAATTGACTAAAAATATTGATGTAATGGCATGGGTCTGATTGTGATTTATTAAAACCACTGCCGATCCTGGGCCAGCTGCCAGCATCGCAGCCTAGTGATCGGACGGCATTAGGAAACCCATCAATACCGAAACAAAATAAATGACATTAATGGGAAAGTATTAAGGCTCAGAGTCCTGGCAACAAGCAAGCGATATGAATTCCAAAGGACAGAGAAGAATGAAAACCGCATAAACCAAATTAAACCAAAATCCTTCGAAGATTCAATTTACTAGAGGACGAGAAAACAAGATTACTTTAACGCTTGCAGCGCTGGACATGGAGTTTATAATCTGCAATTAGGATTCTAGGGGGAATTTAATATGTTCTTTAAAAAATACAATTATTTTTAACACAAAATGTAAAAGCCATGTAATAAGTATATCATTCTGCAGAGAGAAGAATGAGCAGATGGAGCAATGCTGCAATGTGTGCATATTGTGGATGTGCAGAACTGATGGTGCAAAATAAATGGCATGCTTAAGTATTGGCACAATCCAGTTATATGAATCTCACTGTGATACACCTCATTATGCCATCATTTGTAACAATACATGCTGCATGTGGAAATATATATTAAAGGGAATCTGTCAGCAGGTTTTTGCTATTTAGTATGAGGACAGCACGAGGTAAAACAAAATTCAACGATATGTCACATGGCAGGCTGTGTTCCGTTTCCTCTGAAGGTTTAATCAGGACATTCTCATTGCTTTTACTAGCTGGTGCGGGCATTCTTCTGACTCCACCCCCCTCTGTGATAAGCAGCTCACTTTCTATAGACTGTGCACATATAGAGGTGTGTGTGTGTGTGTGTGTGTGTGTGTGTGTGTGTGTGTGTGTGTGTGTGTGTGTGTGTGTGTGTGTGTGTGTGTGTGTGGTAGCTTTCTCAGCTCTGCTGTATTGCTTAATCTAAAAACGCTGTCAGAAGTGCTGCACCCAGTAAACTAAGTGATACATCATTGGATTCTGGGTCTTTCTCTACACTTATACTGCTCTCAGATGAGATGGAGGTAATCTGTCAGCAGGTTTTTGCTAAGACCCATTACACCACTCAGACTGACTGCATGTTTTATTAACTCATTGTATGCTATACACTGTGTGCAGAATTATTAGGCAAGTTATATTTTAGAGGATTATTTTATTATTGATCAACAACTATGTTCTCAAATCAACCAAAAAGACTCAAATATCAAAGCTTAATATTTTTGAAAGTTGGAGTGTTTTTATATTTTAGATTTGGCCATCTTAGGAGGATATATTTGTGCAGGTAACAATTACTGTGCAGAATTATTAGGCAACGTAATAAAAAACCTAATATATTCCCATCTCACTTATTTTCACCAGGTAAACCAATATAACTGAACAAAATTTAGAAATAAACATTTCTGACATGCAAAAACAAAACCCCAAAAAATTAGTGACCAATATAGTCACCTTTCTTTAAGATGACACTCAACAGCCTTCCATCCATAGATTCTGTCAGTTGCGTGATCTGTTTACGATCAACATTGCGTGCAGCAGCCACCACAGCCTCCCAGACACTGTTCCGAGAGGTGGACTGTTTTCCCTCCCTGTAGATCTCACATTTTATGAAGAACCACAGGTTCTCTATGGGGTTCAGATCAGGTGAACAAGAGGGCCATGCCATTATTTTTTTCTTCTTTGTGACCTTTACTGGCCAGCCACGCTGTGGAGTAGTTGGAGGCATGTGATGGAGCATTGTCCTGCATGAAAATCATGTTTTTCTTGAACGATACCGACTTCTTCCTGTACCACTGCTTGAAGAAGTTGTCTTTCGGAAACTGGTAGTAGGTCCAGGAGTTGAGCTTCACTCCATCCTCAACCTGAAAAGGTCCCACAAGTTCATCTTTGATGATCCCAGCCCATACCAGTATCCCACCTCCACCTTGCTGGCGTCTGAGTCGGAGTGGAGCTCTCTGCCCTTTACTGATCCAGCCTCTGGCCCATCCATCTGGCCCATCAAGTGTCACTCATTTCATCAGTCCATAAAACCTTTGAATAGTCCGTTTTAAGATATTTCTTGACCCAGTCTTGACGTTTTAGCTTATGTTTGTTGTTCAAAGGTGGTAGTTTTTCAGCCTTCCTTACCTTGGCCATGTCCCTGAGTATCGCACATCTTGTGCTTTTTGTTACTCCAGTAACCTTACAGCTCTGAAATATGGTAAAACTGGTGGCAAATGGCATCTTGGCAGTTTCATGCTTGCTTTTCCTCAATTCATGGGCAATTATTTTGCACCTTTTTTGCCCAACACGCTTCTTGCGACCCTGTTGGCTATTTGCCATGAAAAGCTTGATTGTTCGGTGATCACGCATCAAAAGTTTGGCAATTTCAAGACTGCTGCATCCATCTGCAAGACATCTCACAATTTTGGACTTTTCAGAGCCTGTCAAATCTCTCTTCTGACCCATTTTGCCAAAGGAAAGGAAGTTGCCTAATAATTAAGCACACCTTATATAGGATTTTGATATCATTAGACAACACCTCTCCTCATTACAGAGATGCACATCACCTTATTAACTTAATTGGTAGTTGGCTCTCAAGCCTGGACAGCTTGGAGTAGGATAACATGTAAAAAAAAAAAAAAAAGTATCATGTGATCAAAATACAACTTGCCTAATAATTCTGCACACAGTGTATGTATTTATGCACTTTGTCAATTACCATTTAAAACATTGACTATAATCATTACTGTTCACAATTATTAACCACTACAAAAGTTTTGATATTATGGGGGTGCTTTTGTAGGACCAATGTAGCCAGGCAAATGTACAACCAAACTGAGGTTTTTATAGATTATCTAAAATTTATATACTTGGCCTTTTTCTGTTTATAATACAAAAGCAACATAAACCGTGAACTCTGTAACCCAAATTACTTTTTTGATTGTAGTTAACTAAAATATTTAAAAGGGAGGTTGTCTCAACTAAAACATAAGCTGGCACATTGCCCCTATAAAATCATACCTTTACTGTATAAATCTGTCTTTTTTCAGCAAAAAAACCTCTCAATTCCCATATGTTAATTACACCCGTGACCAGGCTGAGCAGATTCAGCGCACCGGTCTGCCCCTTGTGTTTGGATACCCCTGCCTTCCTGTCTGGTGACTGACAGTGAGCAAAGGTTTCAAGAGAAAGTTAGTGTCCGACAGTGCTGTCTTGCCCATAGCGAGATCAGTCACAGAAGAAGCTGGTGCCAGAGCTCAATCACTGTCAGTTCTTAAAGCTTGCACGCATGCACACGGCTCTACCCTCTGTGCTGCGGCTGCACACTATGCAGTGTAGTGGGCCGGCTGTAGCAGAGAGGAAAGTGCTGTGTGCATATATGCGTCAATCTGGGATCTTTGACAGTGAGCGCTAGGCACCAGTATGGAGCGGGCGCCGGGCGCTGACTGCAGAGGAGGGACTAAGCGGACTGTGGCCGACGCTGATTGGTCGCGGCAGCCATGACAGGCAGCTGGAGAGACCAATCAGCGACTTGGATTCCATGACAGACAGAGGCCGCAACCAATGAATATCCGTGACAGACAGAAGGACAGACAGAAAGACGGAAGTGACCCTTAGACAATTATATAGTAGATGATCCAGTAGATCCAACTCTGTAGTAGGAGAGTTGGGAAAAATTAACATTTCCTGCAGTATTGCCGCTTGTCCATTAGCATGCTAAACACAGTCATAAAAAGTCTATAGCTTGTTGAAAGTTGGGAAGGGAATCCAAAAAGGAATTTGTATTTAGATTAATCCAACTGCATAGGAGGAACAGAGGTCTGAACAGAATGGCCCAACAATGATTTGGCCATTTATAATGGTTCCTATAAAGTGCCAAAATATTCAGCAGAACTTAACTTTACGTTAGGAGAGAAGTGGTCTCTAAATAATGGAGGTTTGGTATTTGTTCGCAATGGAAAAGTTGCAAAATTGGCAAGTATTAGTATGGTTTTGATTCTGTAAGAATCAGATATAAAATGTATTATTGGTTTATTTCCTTTTGCTAGAGGTAAGTTAGTCAAAAATCAAGAAACTAAATACTCACAGAACCAATGATATTTAAGGAGGACGTGTCAATACATTTTTTTTTTCATACTGCATACCACCTTCAATTTCTGCTGTTCCATCGATTCTGGGGAAGTTTTTTTTTTTTTTTTACTTTGACACACTGTTCCAAAAGTACGCCTCCCAGTATATATAATATGGTGCATTCTAAAGAACTTCTCTTTGGCTGTTTGCTTTTTCTCTGTTATGATGCTGGCCAATGAAAACACAGCGGCATCATAGAGGGTGAAAAGACAAGCGCCCAGAGGTCACAGATGCAGTCTGGTTCAGCATGTCCTCCTAACAAGAGATGTGTGCGCCAGTATCAGGAAAGGACTCCGACTGCAGAGATCACAGTGTGTTCACTTGAAACAAATCTCACCTCGGGAGAACCCCCCGAGCCAGAGTGCAGGAGTGACTTGGTGTGTGTGTGTGTGTGTGTGTGTGTGTGTGTGTGTGTGTGTGTGTGTGTGTGTGTGTGTGTGTGTGTGTGTGGTCTTTGTAATACTATATAAAAGCGGCCATCTTTTGATTGTCAAGTGTTCGAGGAAAAAAAAAAGCCCCAAAACATGCTCTGTCATATGCCCAGCTGGTTGTGCATATCAGGTGCTTTTTATTAAAATACTGAAATATCCTACAGAAAGATCACATTACACAGAGGGAATAGGTAAGTGCAACATTAAAATACTGAAATGCTAAAGACATTGGGAGGCTGTAACTACAGATCATGATCTACATAGAATGTACAAATGCTGTTACATTGCTGAAAACAATTCCACAGATCTCGTTTTTACACTTCTGCATTTTTTCAGTGTCAGCACATGTATTTCACCACTTTAATTCAAGATATCATCATATCACAGGCCAAACAATTACACTATTAGTCCAAAACCAGCAAACAAAATAAAAAAAACATTTTAGGCCGCAATTCACACATCCATGTGTCACGGTGTGTGATACACCAATTGCCCTCGGGTCTCCTGACCCGAAAGGGAAATCCTATGAGGAAGAGTTCAGATCAGGAGACCCGAGGAAAATCGTTTTTTTTTTTAAATTTTGCTTGCTGGTTTTGGACTAATAGTGTAACTGTTTGGCCTGTTATATGATGTTATATGACCCACAGCCAATTTGTGCATTGTAGTCCATACTCTAACTGTGAAACATGGATGTGTGAATCTGGTCTAGGGCAAAATCAAGCTCACGAAGGGCGATGGGCAGAATGAAATTAAGTAGGAATAGAAGGGATAGGATGAAAAAAATATAAAAAAATAAGTTAAGATAGCCAAATAACGCAATCTCAAAAGAAATAAAAGGCAAAGATGAATCAAAGGGCATAGTGATGAATAGTCTAGAACCCATTAGGGAAGGTTTACACTTGCCAACCTGTGACTGTTTAATGATCACAGGACCGCTTACATGCAAGCCGATTGGCGGCCAGTTAAAAGTCTGCTTAGACAAGCCGACCACTCATGCCCAGAACATACATTTTTTTCCTGACGGTCTGCACTGCATGTATCATGTTTAAAAAGTCATGTCTTTATTCACTCTCTATGAAACCTTTCCAAGCTCTCAATCAACAAAAAGAAATGGAAGCAAATTAAAGTGATTCCCACATAGGGCAATCTACCACAGTCTTGTTCGAAAGAGTGATTAGTATTAAGCCATCATGGAGCTCCATTGAAACCCATTGATATTGTGCTTCTTCCTATATAGAGCAGTACTGTTCTAATGCTGCATATAGAACAAGTGATCAGGCAATCAAAGGTTTTAATCACCTAGAAGTTATGGCAAAAAAGTTTAAAAATATATATTAAAAAAAAAAAAATTGTGTACCCTCCTTCACTGACATTAAAATTACACACAAAAAAACCCCCACAAACATATATGTGGTATCACCACGTCGATTAGAGTCTGATTCATCACAATATAAAATGTATTAACCCGATCGGTAAACGCTGTGAACAGAGAAAAAAAAAAGTGTAGTGGGAAGAGATGTCATATCTAGCCCAAAATGACATCAATAAAAACGTTGATTTGCCCAGCAAAATACTGTATAAGCCACCACCCAGCTCCATCGACCAAAATAAAAAAAAAATAGTTATGGGTCTTAAGAAATTTAAAACCATTTGCTTTAAAAAAGAAAAAAAAAGTCAGTTTTTTTCAACCACTAAAATAAAAATGCTGGACTAATATTTGGCATTGCTGTATTCAGACTAATGGGGAGAATCATGGTGCCAGGTAATCTTTAACTTACAATGTATGCCATAAGAAATGTTCTAGTTCTAAAAAAAAACTGTTAGAATGGAGTTTTGTTAGCATTTTCACTGCACTGAGAAGTTTTTTCTTTTTTTTCCAGTACACTATTCTGCAAAAAAAAAGTCCTCATAAGTCTATGTGGACAGGAAATTAAAGTTATGATTCTTTGAAAAAGGGGAGGGAGGGGGGAAAAAAAACATGCCAAAACAGAAATTAGCCATGTTAGGAAGGGGTTAAAAAAGGGGGACAAGACGAGCATTTTTTTTTTATAATTATTATTTACATCCTCTGACATTAGAAGGATGAAAAATTCTAAGTAAATATACATCATCGCATGTACGTTAAAACCCAAAAATGTGCCTGGTCAGGAAAAATGGTCCGGTCATGAACTAGTTCAGAAACCTCAGTTATCGGAATTTGACACCTCTTAGCAATAAAATCTGCAGCCATGTATGAAGCCAAAATAAAGAAAAAGAAGCTGCACCATGCTCATGGAGGTAGAATGAGGCCTAACCATCCTTTCAAAAGCAAAGGGGTGGCATCCAAGGACCCTTCCCCAAGGATCATCAGGAAAGTCAAAAATACACATCGCTCATTACATAGTTTCTCAGAGCTCTTGCAAGCAGGACCATTACTTGTAGTGTAGAATTTGGCTATGTTGGCTGATAAAGTGATGCAGAGTATGCTGGCGCTATCTTATTATTAATTAGGCTCTACTTATATCAATTAGCAACATTGAAAAAGTCTTCATGGACCAATTCCAGGAATAATTCCTAAAACGGGAAAATCTGCATATGAATAAACCAGAATACATTTTGTGGCGGCCTTACCTTGCTGAAGAACTTCCCCACGCGCCGTGTTTGTCTGTGAGAATATTGATAATCTTTTGGACCAGTTGGGTAGCAGTCACGTGATCTCTGTACTTGGCAGCTCTAATTAAATGGTCGCACATCTTTTCATCTTCTCTCTTTTCTGCTGAATACTGCGCACAGAGTGACTGGAAGAAACATGTAAGAAGTGTGCTTTAACACGTCTATGTACACAGGAAAAAATAGTTCAACACAAGAAAAGGATACGTCGTTAGTCAAGAAATCTAACATCCTCGTTTATTTAGTTGTGGCATGAAAAGGACATCAACAAATACATTATTTGATATTGTTCTCCAATATCTACCAGCTAAAAAGTCACAAATGACTTTCTATATCAAATGCAAATTTAAAGTCAGACATCCTGCTCACACCTCTACCCAACTCTTTGGACCTTAGAGGGCACATTTTCAGTTTGTGGTGCTAAAAGCGTTTCAATCACCAAGCTTTCTACAATCCCAGGCACACATGACCAATTCAGTCTGCAGCCATAGCCCTAAATACTTTTACTTCTGGAGAAGAACCCCAAATGACTGCAATACCAACAAAGGTAAACTAATCCATAGTATTTAATTGTATTTGTACAATCAAAATTCCACTAAAAAGTTAGATGAAAATGCACATTTCTTAAAACAGGCAACCGAGGAAGTAGTAAATGCTTTAAAGTGCTTCCTAATGGTCTAATGGATCAGTCTTTACAATTTGAACAGCAACTTTTCATACCTGACATAAAATCTATAGATATAAATCACATTAGAGGCCCATTCTTTACCGATTATCAATCTCTGTCTCCTTGTGGAACATTAGCTTTGCATTTGACCTTATACAATGAAATGAAAATTAAGCCTTATAATGTCTTTTGTAAGAAAATTACAACCTATAAAATGTTAAATACACTTGTTTCACACTTTATAAATAGCAACTAATGACAAAAAAAGAACTAAACGATACGTCCAGATCTGCCGCCTCAACAAAAAGGAAGAATTAGTGATTGCCATAATTTATAAACCATAGACTTTCTAAGTAAAATTGAGTTGATGTTTGTGGAAAGGGATTCTGGTTTATCAGACAGTGATGCAACAATTTTTGAACTTTCTAGAATTTTCCATAATTCTGCGTAGATTTTAGATCAAATGTACATCAGATTGCCACATAAGTCCTAACAATAGGTAAAGAGAAGCAATTGAGTAAAAAATGTTAGACTGAGGGAAATGATCCAATATCATGGATCTGTGAAGGAAAACTATGAACAATTTTCAGTATCTAGTGAGACCCCTTAGTGCAGCAATAGCTGGATCTAAACCAGGGGTCTCAAGCTCTGATGAGTATATGAGCCGCACCTAGAAAAAAAAAAAAAAAGAATTTGATGGGCCGCATTCTTTGCAGGACGACATGACATTTTTTAGTGGTACCAATTTGTTTTTTCCATACACCTTTTTGATCATTTTTAGGAACATTTTTGGTGTGTTTTCTAATAATAAATAATAAAAAAAAAAACATATCCTTTTCCATTGCCTTACTCCCTCGGTGAACAGTGCCCTTTTCTCCTCCACAGCCAGGTTGGCGCATGGCAGTAATGTCATGCATCGCTGGCGACAGGCACGTCTACGTCAGCTGCCAGCCTCCGATTGGCCAGTTGTTGGTATTGTGGTGCAGAGAGCTGGTCTCTGCGCCCTGATGCATTTCAATCTAATATGCATCTGAAAATGTACATTCAACTGAAAAATACATGCTAGCATTGGCAGCCACCAGGGCCGCGCCACGATAACAGGAGCTCCGGTGTCTGTGGGCGGCATGATGCAGCCACAGGGATCGCTTGCAGCCAGCATGATTGAAGAATGTAAGCCCGCAAGGGCAGGGTCCTCGCCCCTCTGTACCAGTCGGTCATTGTTAGTTTGGTTTACTGTAAGTGATATTTGTATTTTGATGTAAGCCCGTCTCATGTACAGCACCATGGAATTAATGGTGCTATATAAATAATAATGATTGAGACCTATGCTCTATACGTTTTCACCAATTGTGGGTTATTCCTGCACATAGACTTTAATATATTCGTTGTCTCACGATTTTTTTTTCTTTGAGGTACAAGTGAGGCAGGAGTGGGATTCCAGTATATCCAAAATAAAATGTCTATTGCACACTGGATAAGTGTAAATGGTGAAGCTTTATGGATAAAGTATAATAGATGACTTCATATAGAAGAGCTTGTTCCTTGATTGTGACAATACGTAACGACTGTTCGATTCATGAAATCTTTATCAAATTAGTCAGTGTATATGGAATACCAGGAATACATAGGCTGTCCTTATTCCTATCCAGCGTCATATGCTTAGCACCCAATAAGGACAGCCTATTTATTCCTGGCAATCCATATACACTGACTAATTTGAGAATAAGTAATGACATTTCTGTTACAGAACCCCCCAGCACCAAGAATGTTATGCAGTATATGTATGTATAATAGTTTCCATGTGAAATGCATCAGTCCACAGGCTGCGCCCCTGGACAAGATATTTTCTTTCTGACCTCCCCCCACCTTTGTAATTCCCACAGTAAATATTGGCAGGCTCTGGCCCCCTGCGGCTATTGTTATTTATGTCTGGCCCGCTGTTTTCCTATTGGCCTGCCCTGTGTATCTGTGTTATATATTCTGTGTGCTGTAAATAAAGGGTGTTCTTAAGGTACCGTCTCACAGTGGCACTTTGGTCGCTACGACGGCACGATCCGTGACGCTCCAGCATCGCTCCAATATCGCTCCAGCGTCGTAGACTGCGGTAACACTTAGCAATGCACAACGCTGGAGCGATAATTTCACAACGTATTTGCGCTGTAGAAGCTGTTGGTTACTATGCGCACATCGTATACAATATCGTGCACACCTTTGTTACACCATGCGATCATGCCGCCACAGCGGGACACTAGACGACGAAAGTTTCAAACGATCTGCTATGATGTACGATTCTCAGCGGGGTCCTTGATCGCAGGAGCGTGTCAGACACAGCAAGATCGTAAGTATATCGCTGGAACGTCACGAATCGTGCCGTCGTAGAGATCAAAATGCCACTGTGTGACGGTACCCTTAGACTGGAAATACGTAGAGAAGCAGTCAGCTTTTATATGCTCTCATGTAATCAAGAAATTCCTGCCAGCGTCCTTCATTCAGAATCTAGCAAAAGCAGAGTGGACCTCCTGAAACACGGGGTGGTACTGAAAGAGGTACCCCAGCTTGGTAGACCCCGTTACAATTTAGATTCATGGAATCTTTGTCACACTCAAAGAAGAAGCCCTTCTATATGAATGCACCTACTACACCTCACAAAGCGTGATCATTTAAACTTGACTAGTCAAGTGTGTAGTGGACATTTCTTTTTAATCCTGCACATAGTCCTGAAGGAAATTTAGCACATCCCTCCTTACAAGATTGCTTTAACTTCTAGATTGGTGAATTCTCTCTCCACTTAGGGGTCCACAACAATTCATTAGGATTATGTTGAGGACTTTGTCTTGGCCATTCCAATACGTTAACATTATTCTTCTATACCATTTTTGTAGGAATACTTGTCATGCAGCAGGACCAAAAGCACACAACTCTTCTGGAGGTCCTCATAAATGTCAATTGTTCATGCCATGATACTCTTCCACAAACGTGTTGTGAAGACTAGACTTTGCTAAATCCTTAATCTATTCAATTCTTTATTTTAAATTATCTGCAAATCTTAAAGTTTCACAAACTTTAGCCACTCACAAACACGTGACATTGGATAATTTTCCGCAACAATAAAAGATTCAAGTATGTTTCTCTCATTTGCTTGAATTCGTTCTTTGTCCAATTGTGTGAAAATCTTATGTAGCTTTAAGTTAATTAAGCAAAAATATTGAACATTTTAAAGGGTTCACAAACTTTTAAGCACCACCGTATATGTACCCATATACATAAACAGATGCATAGCTAATTATGCAGTAATAAAGGTTTACAAACAGGTCCTAACACCTAACATACCACGTGTAAGGGCACATTCAGATGTCAGTGATTGCTGGACAAGTTCTATGATTTTCTCTGATAGCGCCAGCACTCAGTATCTGTGGGTATTTTCACATACTCAAATTTGTTTTTTTTAAATTAGTGACCCACAAAAAAATGACTGCTCTTACTACAGAATAAGATTCAACAATGCAAGTCTATGGGTCAATGAAAGAAAAACAAAGAAAACACGTTTGAAGCTGATGGTGAATACTGGAACTCCGACCAAACCGATGAAAATCTGATAAAAGCAATGATTCAAATCCATCTTTTTATGGGTATATATATATATATATATATATATATATATATATATATATATATATATATATATATATATAAAAATCACTGATGTCTGAATGAGCTCTAATGCAAGGCGGCTCTAAGGGCAAATGTATCCACTTAATAGTGCCACTTATTGTTTATTAGGTCACCTGTAACGGATTACACATTTCTACTATTTTCTAAAAAATTAATGAATAAAAAAAAATTAACTGGAATATAAGCTGGTATGCATGCAACGTGTAAGTTTATGATCACACTGGCCACTAAACAGACAAAACCCTAAGATTAAAAACAAAATGACCAAATACCCTGCAGTAAAATAAATAGAAATAGTGCATTAAAACTTGCATATGGATGGAAATGCCACTCGTCAGTGGAAAGTACCTGCAGAACAATGGGAGATCAGTAGGGACACAGCGGAGATGGAGGAACTGCCGGCCCGGGAAATGACCCCACACGTATCGTCGTGTCTTCGTCAGGGGAGATAACTAGTTGCATTTCCATCCATATCAGGGATCCTTTCCATATAATTGAGCTCCATGGCACACTGCACTCTATGGATTGGATTTTCCCTTTTATATGAACAGCATTCTCCACCAGCCTTTATATAGACTGTCTCTTCTTGGTTGTCACATTCTGGATGTTCCTGTAATTGATCCCCACTATTATGGCACCACTTGATCCCTAGATGCCATTTTCTTGGCTTTGTTCTAGGTATCTTTGAGCTGAGGAGGTATGGATACTTTTCCCTTTCCTCTATCTTCATTCTCCTTGGGGATCCTTTGAGTTTGTTTTGGTGTCATTATCTATGGGCATGTGCATTATATATTGTGTGATATCATATTACCTCACTGTCTTATAGTTAATAGATCTATGCACTGTGTGGGATATCTAGGTCTGGAATCTCTTGTATGTTTTTAAATGGTTTTATTAATTTTTCTTGCTTGTGGTCGTGTTATCAATTTAATAAAATTGTTATTCTACTATTTGGAGTGTTCACATTTCTACAGGTAGTTCTCTCTCCCCTTTTTTTTTTTAAATAACATTGTTTTGATAAAAAAAAATGTAAAAGCTATCCAACCACATCAAGGTGACCCTATTTGAGACAGTCCTAACCTCTAGTACCTCCAGTTAATTTCTTTCAGTTATTGCTTCACACTGCTGCTCCATTTACAGTCTATGGGACTGATAGTGACAGCCAAATACAGCGATCGACTATCTTTATCAGTCCCGTAGACCATGAATGGAGAACAGAAAAACAAAAAATGTATGACATGTCAATAATAATTATTTAAACATAGAATTTCCTGCCAATTTTGGGATCAATCAGGAGGACTTTCTGGATGTTTGAACTGATGTTACAAAATTCTGTGTAACCCTTAGTAGCTTTAGAAAGTAACAAGCCACAAATTAACTGGTACATTTCCAAAGTAACCAATAACTCTGTCAAGTTATTTTATTAAGTACCCCCTTTTTAAGCAGAGGGTTCATATGGAGGAGTTGCTCCGATTCTAGAGAACTAAAACCATCCTTGTATTAAATGGACGGAAATTTATCTCATTGGACGTTATGTAGGACTATATTTTACCATAAGCAGTTACTACAGGGTAGCTAAAGCTAGACCCTGGCAATACGGTTTACCAGGCCTGCCAGGAGCAGGTTGCCCCAAAATCACAAACTGAAAGATGCCAGGGCCACATTCTGCCAGGTGTAGGATGCGGAGCAATTAGCTGATCACCCTGGCACCGCATTCTTTCCCAGGTACTAGTCAAATACTAAGGTAGGATTTCCAGGAGAAACATGTAATGCATAAGGTTTCTTTCTAACGGGAAAACACTAAACATGTCTGAGATCATATTCATGCAGCGCCACTTACAACTAGAAAAAATAATTTTACTACAAAGTTTGTAGTGTACACACACACACACCAGGAAAAATCTATCATTGATCTTAAACGTCAGGCAAATTCAACTCTATTCCATGACATCTAGAATAGGAAAATTAACCCCATACTGACATCGGACGGTATAGTACGTCCGATGTCAGCTCCCCTGCTTTGATGCAGGGCTCCGCGGTGAGCCCGCATCAAAGCCGGGACATGTCAGCTGTTTTGAACAGCTGACATGTGCCCGCAATAGCGGTGGGTGAGATCGCGATTCACCCGCCGCTATTAACTAGTTAAATGACGCTGTCAAACGCAGACAGCGGCATTTAACTACCGCATCCGGCCGGGCGGCCGGAAATGACATCATCGCCGACCCTGTCACATGATCGGGGGTCGACGATGCGTCAGGATGGTAACCATAGAGGTCCTCTATGGTTACTGATCACCGGTGGCTGTGAGCGCCACCCTGTGGTCGGCGCTCACAGCACACCTCCATTTCTGCTACATAGCAGCGATCAGCAGATCGCTGCTATGTAGTAGAGGCGATCGAGTTGTGCCTGCTTCTAGCCTCCCATGGAGGCTATTGAAGCATGACAAAAGTAAAAAAAAAAAAAAAGTTAAAAAAATGTGAAAAACATAAAAAAAATATAAACGTTTAAATCACCCCCCTTTCGCCCCAATCAAAAAAAATAAAAAAAAAAAATAAATCAAATCTACACATATTTGGTATCGCCACGTTCAGAATCGCCCGATCGATCAATAAAAAAAAAGCATTAACCTGATCGCTAAACGGCGTAATGAGAAAAAAATCGAAACGCCAGAATTACGTTTTTTTGGTCGCCGCAACATTGCATTAAAATGCAATAACGGGCGACCAAAAGCACGTATCTGCACCGAATTGGAATCATTCAAAACGCCAGCTCGGCACACAAAAAATAAGCCCTCAACCGACCCCAGATCATGAAAAATGGAGACGCTACGAGTATCGGAAAATGGCACAATTTTATTTATTATTTTTTTTTAGCAAAGTTTGAAATTTTTTTTCACCACTTAGGTAAAAAATAACCTAGTCATGTTAGGTGTCTATGAACTCGTAATGACCTGGAGAATCATAATGGCAGGTCAGTTTCAGCATTTAGTGAACCTAGCAAAAAATCCAAGCAAAAAACAAGTGTGGGATTGCACTTTTTTTGCAATTTCACCGCACTTGGAATTTTTTTCCCGTTTTCTAGTACACGACATGGTAAAACCAATGATGTCGGTCAAAAGTACAACTCGTCCCGCAAAAAATAAGCCCTCACATGGCCAAATTGACGGAAAAATAAAAAAGTTATGGCTCTGGGAAGGAGGGGAGTGAAAAACGAACATGGAAAAACGAAAAATCCCACAGTCATGAAGGGGTTAATATTACACAGCATATTTGTTTATGGGATACCCTGTATTACAACCCGTAGTTGGCTACACTTTTCAATACAATCATATAGAAACATATGTCAAGAAGAGGGCCTAAAGCTGGAGACTAAAAAGATAAGATCATCCTAAATGTTGCCAATCACCTTTATGTTGGCTCATTTGCCACAAATATGCCAGCATAAACTGTCAAATTAGTTTAGAAAAAATTAAAATTAAACAAAAAAAAAAAAATTATACATACATACACATATATATATATACATATATATATATACATATATATATATATACATACATACACACATATATATATATATATATATATATATATATATATATATATATATATATATATATATATATATATATATATATATATATACATATATACATATACACATATACACATATACACATATACACACACACACATTCGGTTACAGATCTCTCCACACAGTTTCAGACAAGTGATAAAAAAAAATTGGAAAAAAATAATAATAATGTAATAATGTACAATTCCAAAGCCATAGTCAGACTGCTAAATGGTAAAAAAAAAAAAAAAAAAAAAAAAAAAAAAAAATGGTAAATTGGGCTGACTTTATTTTCTATGTGTAGGGTCAGCTTTAAAGTAGCATTGGTTAATTTAAAAGTACAGTGCATTAATTACTCTGTTGATTCAATGATTGATGACAATCAAGACATGCTGCCGAAACCATGGTATTTGTATTGTACCGCTACGGGTTTATATGTCAACTCTCAAAAGGTTAAACATCTTACAAATGGTTCAAGGCGAACTGCAGTGTTTTCACTTTTTACAGAAAGATAATGTGTTTCCCCCCTGAACATGGACTACTGATTTAATGATCTGAAGGCATTAAAGCCGCAGTCCCAGATAAATTAGTTGTAAATAATTCAGAAGGCAGTTAGACTGAATATACATTTACAGACCCCATGTTCTCAGTCATTTATATTGCCATCCTCTCCAAGCTCGGCTTCCTCTATAAAGAGCAATTCAAAGATGAGAGCGTAAGGAGAATTAACTAGTTAATGTGATCAGTATCCTCAGTGGGGTCTGATGAAGACATGGAGTGGAGATAACATATATAGAATCATATGTTTGTGGCCCGCAGACAGTTTGGAGAATTTTGATGACAAACAATACACAACATACAAAATGCCTGCTGATGCCCTCACAAATGTTACAATTTACAAAAAAGGATTCGTCACCGAGCTTTCATGGTAACGTAACACTCCAGGTAAATGAAGACGACATTGTCTACCTAGTAGTATTTGTACACTTGACCTCTGGATTTCAGATTCCACCTAGGGAAATTCTATAAAAAAGCTCCAATAAGCCCTGGAAGAGCGAAATCTTGAAAGCACAAGAGCAAAGTAAATTCTGCCAATGACAATGTCTGTCAGGCATGTTCAGCTCTGAAGTGATGCGTGATGCTGCTGTCATCCTGAGCCTGAAAGTATTGATTTTTCACAGCAACAAAATAGAAAAAAAATCCACCAATGAAATAGATATAGTATCATCCTCTGGATAATAGCCCCAAGGTTACTGGAGGCAGCACACTTATCAAAAGGTATCTCTTCCATTCCTCCAGCTTTAATGGACTAGATAGGAGATATTTAAACACTCCCATTCTATTGCACAGGCTTTAACCCAGATTTTAGTCTAGACCCCACAAGGTTTGAAATGGTGCATGTAAAATTAAATATTACCTCTATTAACACACATTTAAGCTAAAACAGGTAAAAAAGATCTATACGCTAGAATAAGGCAATATTCACTTTGCTCTACGAACAGTGGTATACCATGAAGGCCTTTAAAGGGAACCTGTCACCCCGAAAATCGCGGGTGAGGTAAGCCCACCGGCATCAGTGCTTATCTACAGCATTATGTAATGCTGTAGATAAGCCCCCGATGTTACCTGAAAGAGGAGAAAAAGACGTTAGATTATACTCACCCAGGGGCGGTCCCGCTGCTGGTCCGGTCGGATGGGTGTCTCTGGTCCGCTGCGGCGCCTCCCATCTTCATTCCAAGACGTCCTCTTCTGATCTTCAGCCACGGCTCCGGCGCAGGCGTGCTTTGTCTGCCCTGTTGAGGGCAGAACAAAGTACTGCAGTGCGCAGGTGCTGGGAAAGGGCAGAGAGGCCCAGCGCCTGCGCACTGCAGTACTTTGCTCTGCCATAGACAAGGTGCAACCCCCAACCCCCCATACACAGGATAATATTTGCTGAATTCACCAATATAGACTGTTTCACCCGACAGTCTAAAGTGTAAGAGGGCCTTGGACAAATGATTGTAGGTAGAGATGTTGATTGGGCACATCTGATTTCAGACTGCTGATCAATTTGTTCTCTTGGTGATGAGTTGCCGTGAAACATGTCTGGTGATGGGTCTCAAGAGAACACAGCAGGAGCCGTTGGTCGAAGAACACGCATGCATATAGGAAAGACAGCAAAGCTATCTGCTGGCCAAATAATCACTCAAATCATTTTTTGTCCCACAGCAATCTAATGAACCGTATTTTCCGGCGTATAAGATGACTGGGCGTACAAGACGACCCCCCAAGTTTTCCAGTTAAAATATAAAATCTTCTTAAAAGTCGGGGGTCTTCTTATACACCGTATGTTGTCTTATAGGGCCGGTGACTAATGTGCCTTTTTTTTTTGAGGGGGGGGGAGGGTCCCGATGACGAAGAGGGGGCGTCTCACAGGAAAGTGTGAGTGGAGTATCCCCCATTACCTCATTGTAGCTGCAGCGTGGGGTCTCTGTGCTGGGAGCGGCGGCGGCTGCTCCTCCTCTTTGTGCCGCGTGGGAAGGCGGCTTCTCTTCGTGAAGCGCCGGGGCTCTGTGCTGTGGGGCAGCATATCTTAGTGCAGAGTCAGTCAGGGCTCCTCCGGCATTTCCTCAAAGCCCGGAGACCCCAGCAGCTCCATTGCTGCGATGCGGTGGCCTCCGGGAAAATAGCCGCAGGGGGCTCCGACTGACTCTGCACTAAGATACGCCGCTGCCCCACAGCACAGAGCCCCGACGCTGCACGAAGAGGAGCCGCCGTCCCACAGCACAGCACCCACGCGGCACAAAGGAGCAGCTGCTGCGGCCGCTCCCAGCAGAAACCCCACGCTGCAGCTACAATGAGGTAATGGGGGATACTCCACTCACACTTTCCTGTGAGACGCCCCCTCTTCGTCATCGGAACCACTCCCCCCACCCACCATATACAAATTGGTGTCTGCACGCAGTGTACAAGACGACACCCGGCGTATAAGATGACCCCTGACTTTTAAGAAGATTTTCAGGGGTTAAAAAGTCATCTTACACGCCGGAAAATACAGTATATGGAAGCCTCAACTCTTAGAGACTTTGCCTTTCATTTCTGTACCAGGTCTGCTGAATTGACCTGAAAATGCATGATAGGGGGGTTTGAAAGGGAACAGGCACTGGTCCATTTATTCCATATGAGGTTACCTACTTTAAATTGCGCATAACTACTACAGGATGGGGAAAATCCAACCTTTTCTTCACTAAGCACTGGACATATCTAAAGCACCTATCCTTGCCTTTATATATGTAATATCTATTATGTTATGCTTACACCCTTTGTGATTGGCATCTGAACATCGAGCATATAGTTACTTTCTTGGGAAATTATATTATTGTGTCTATCATCATTGACTACGAACTATTTCCCCTTTTGGAACACTGAGGATCAACATTATAAAATCTTGCTCAATTGATATAGCATGGCTATTAGAGACCATAAGTTAGACAATTACTCGCAGGTCTGAGAACCTATATCTACAAATTATGTTTTATTAGTTGATAGCACTATTATAGGTTAATTCTTACTACACACACATGCAGTACCTGTATTTTAGTGTGGGAATACCCTATACTTTAAATATACTATTAAAAGGTTAATTTTAGTAATCTCTGTCTACTACATACATTCTCTTTCCTTCAAATCATTAAACCCCCTCACCAGAATTTTTTATCACAATAAAGGACATCACACTTTCCTTGTATCACAAGTCTGCTATCTAAATGTAACCCTAGGCAATGTCCTGTTCTTCAAACTAAACACAACATCTAAGCCCGTACTGCCAACTGTAACTAAAAAATAAATTGCTCAAAAAATAAAGGGAACACTAAAATGCCACATCTCATATCACTGAATGAAATATTTCAGTTGCAAATCTTTATTCATCATATAGTGGAATGTGTTGAGAACAATAAAACATAAAAATGATCAATATAAATCAAAATGAATATCCCATGGAGGTCTGGATTTGGAATGATACTCAAAATCAAAGTGGAAAATCAAATTACAGGCTTATCCAACTTCAGTGGAAATACCTCAAGACAAGCAAATGTTCAGTTGTGTGTGCGCCTCCATGTGCCTGTATGACCTCCCTACAATGCCTGGGCATGCTCCTGATGAGGCGGCAGATGGTCTCCTGAGGGATCTCCTCCCAGACCTGGACTAAAGCATCCACCAATTCCTGGACAGTCTGTGGTGCAACGTGACGTTGGTGGATGGTGCGAGACAAGATGTCCCAGACGTGTTCAATCGGATTCAGGTCTGGGGAACGGGCCTTCATCTTGCAGGAACTGCTGACACACTACAGCAGACCAGGTCTGGTATTCTCCTGCATTAGGAGGAACCCAGGGCCAACCGCACCAGCATATCGTCACACAAGGGGTCTAAGGATCTCATCTCGGTATCTAATGACAGTCAGGCTACCTCTGGCAAGCACATGGAGGGCTGTGCAGCCCTCCAAAGAAATGCCACCCCACACCGTTACTAACCCACTGCCAAAACGGGCATGCTGAAGGATGTTGCAGGCAGATCACTCTCCACGACGTCTCCAGACTCTGTCACGTATGTCACATGTGCTCAGTATAAACCTGCTTTCATCTGTGAAGAGCACAGGGCGCCAGTGGCGAATTTGCCAATCCTGGTGTTCTGTGGCAAATGCCAATCATCCTGCATGGTGTTGGGCTGTGAGCACAACCCCCATCTTTGGATGTCGTGCACTCAGACCACCCTCATGGAGTCGGTTTCTAACCAATTGTGCAGACACATGCACATTTGCAGCCTGCTGGAGGTCATTTTGCAGGGCTGTGGCAGTGCTCCTCCTGTTCCTCATTGCACAAAGGCTGAGGTAGCCGTCCTGCTGCAGGGTTGTTGCCCTCCTACAGCCCCCTGCACGTCTCCTGGTGTACTGGCCTGTCTCCTGGTAGCGCCTCAAGCCTCTGGACACTACCCTGACAGACATAGCAAACCTTCTTGCCACAGTTCGCATTGATATGCCATCCTGTATGAGCTGCACTACCTGAGCCACTTGTGTGGGTTGTAGAGACCGTCTCATGCTACCACGAGTGTGAAAGCACAACCAACATTCAACACTCCTTGATCATTGCCAATAATTTCCATCTGTTGTCTACTCCATTTGCACAACAGCATGTGAAATGGATTGTCAAACAGTGTTGCTTCCTAAGTGGACAGTTTGATTTCACAGAAGTTTGATTTACTTGGAGTTATATTCTGTTTAAGTGTTCTCTTTATTTTTTTGAGCAGTGTATTTTCAGAACTCGCCTTTCCTCAATCCGGTATTTACGGATTCAATTTTAGTACATGCCCTCATCATTTCATTCACTGTTTATTGCAATATCCTCTTCTGTGGCTTCCAAACAAACTCACATCTAAAAGTATATCCTTACCTAGGCTGCCTAATTAATCCTCCTCTCCTTTCACTACTTCTCTCCTGGAATACAGTTTAGTGACTGGCAGATGGCAATTACCCTAATAATCCAGTTTAAATCTCTAACAATGATTTACAAGGATGTCCATAATCTGTCTCCTCCAAACTAATCACCCAATATGTTTCCACACAAGACCTTCTCTCCTCCACACTTACATGTTGCTCACCCAAGAGTTTTCCTGATCATCCCATTTTCTTGACTACAGTAGCTCAACACATCCAATTGTCTCCCACATTTGGAACCAGACGTACTTTGAAAATTCATGTGCAGGAAAGCTTACAGCCTGCTATCAAATTTCTACTACCCGAGAAATTCCAACACACCGACCTACTTTCACCTTCTCCATTACTCTGTAGATTGTAAACCCATGATGGCAGGGTCCAGAACCCTGGAATTAATGGTGCTTTAACAATAAAAAAAATAAAAAAACAATAGTATTTTTTCTAGGGGTTCCTAGCTTTGCTATATATATTTATGCAAAGGGAGTAGAAAAGATCAACCCGAAAAACAGATACCCAACAATTTTATTGATATCAAAATATATCCAACAAATGGAAAAGCAGCATTAAAGGGAACCTGTCACCCCGTTTTTTGAGATTGAACTATAAATACTGTTAAATAGGGCCTGCGCTGTGTGTTCCTATAGTATATGTAGTGTACCCTGATTCCCCACCTATGCTGAGATATAACTTACCAAAGTCGCCGTTTTCGCCTGTCAATCAGGCTGGTCAGGTCGGGAGGGCGTGGTGACATCGCTGGTTCTTCCTCAGCTTTACGTTGGTGGCGTAGTGGCGTAGTGGTGAACAAGCAGCGCGCGATCTGCGCTGTAATCACTTGCATCGGTGGGGGCGGCCATCTTCCTGGGGCCGCGCGTGCGCAGATCGAGTGCTCTGCTGCACGGGGCTTCAGGAAAATGGCCGCGGGATGCCGCGCGTGCGCATTAGAGATCGCGGCGGCCATTTTCCCAAAGCCGAGATGCAAACTCGGCTTTGGGAAAATGGCCGCCGCGATCTCTAATGCGCACGCGCGGCATCCCGCGGCCATTTTCCTGAAGCCCCGTGCAGCAGAGCACTCGATCTGCGCACGCGCGGCCCCAGGAAGATGGCCGCCCCCACCGATGCAAGTGATTACAGCGCAGATCGCGCGCTGCTTGTTCACCACTACGCCACCAACGTAAAGCTGAGGAAGAACCAGCGATGTCACCACGCCCTCCCGACCTGACCAGCCTGATTGACAGGCGAAAACGGCGACTTTGGTAAGTTATATCTCAGCATAGGTGGGGAATCGGGGTACACTACATACACTATAGGAACACACAGCGCAGGCCCTATTTAACAGTATTTATAGCTCAATCTCAAAAAACGGGGTGACAGGTTCCCTTTAATATACATCACAAGTGTAAGGCTATGTGCACACGTTCAGGATTTCTTGCAGAAATTTCCTGAGCAAAACCGGACATTTTCTGCAAGAAATCTGCATGCGTTTTTGGTGCGTTTTTTTTTTTTGCGGATTTTTCCGGATGTTCCTAATGCAATAATATAGTGGGAAATCTGCAAAAATTCCGCAAAATTAATGAACATACTGCGTTTTTTACCGCAATGCTTTTTTTGCCGGAAAAAAACGCATCATGTGCACAAAAATTGCAGAATGCATTCTAAATGATGGGATGCATAATGTATGCGTTTATTTAGCATTTTTAGAGCGAAAAAATGCGGAAAAAACACGAAAAATCTGCAACGTGTGCACACAGCCTAAGGGTTGACAGATTAAATACAAAACTTCAAATCTATTATTTTGAAACAGCTTAACCTTTCCCTCCCGTATCGGATGTGCAACCTAACAACTGCCCTATGAGTAATATAGTCATTATTAATGACACCTTGTGCCAGCTCCACAGGCACAACTGTAAGGCAATTAATCCAATTCCCTCATTTTTTACCAAATGTAATCGTTCCCCGTTAAATGCACACTTTTTCTATTAGAATTGTGTGTTTCAGGCATCCAATCACCTCTTCTATCACAGGAGGAATATTTGCCAACCAGTGCTAGGCCATAGATTTTCTGGTGTGGTAAAATATTTTCGATATAGCCAACTGAATCAGAGCCGAACCACCTCTATTTCCCGCAAGACATAGAACATCGGATTTGGGATTGTTCGGAATTTGAATATGGAAGACCTTCATAATCAATTTTCCCACAACTGTCAACTGGCAAAAAGACCATAGGTACCATGTCTGCTCCCCTTTCCCACACTGTTGACAACAATCATCCATCCTAAGTTCCATTTTGCATAGTGCTTTGAAAGTCCAATAAACTCTGTATCAGAAACAATGGAGACCTTCTCTGGGCTATTTTAATCAACACCTTAGCAGCAGATTCAAGCACATTGTCAATTCGGATTGAAAATGACCACCAAGATACAGTTGGTACATACATTTCAGACCCTGCCTTCACCATTCACCAAGTCCATCTAAATGCAGTAATTCCCTCAAACATGGGTTATTCCAGATAGAGTAGATTTTGAACAGCCTCGCATTCCTAACCACTCATTGCAAGCCTACCAACTTTTGGGGAAAAAAAGAGGATAGGATAACATCCAGAGTATGCTTTAAACTGATGGGATTCTAAGAGATTTGACAGATTTTTCACTACTACCCCCTCCCCCCCATATACTTCAACATTAATATTCCCACCCCAGATTCACCTCTAGGGCCCAGCTCCTAAAATGCTGGAATTGGAAGGCCAGAAAATAACCCCAGATATGAGGAAGCACCAGATCCATAGGTAGCTGTTACTTTTCCACCTTGATCTTTAGTAAACACTCCCTGCTAAAGTAAAAGGTCAATTATTTTTATTTAACGACGAGATAATGGCTGAGAATTTAGAAAGTTATTGGACAAGTGCCCAAAGGCTCTGGTAAGAGTTTTTCATTTGTATTCATTTTACACTGGAGAATCATCAAAATTGTTTATTAAAGAATAGTTTCAATAGGCTTTTGATCACTCCTAACAAATCAACACTAGACATGGTAATTTGCTCTGATGAAACACAGCATATTCTGAAAAAGTAATATTTTGGTAAAGATTTATACATCAAAATGCTAATTGTGCTCCACAAACTGTTAACTACCTACAATTCAAGAATTGTGAATTTCAATCCAAAACACCACTTTATACACAGGTGGAGGATGGACTATCATTGCAATCAGGGTGGATAAAAATCAATGTTTATTTTAAATAAATCAAAATAATCAGATTTTTTTTATTTAAATCGGATTTTTTTCAATAAACTGCTTTTTGAGGAAAATATTTTACCATCCAAAGGTTCTTCCATCATGAGATAAAGCTGAGTTGTTTAACTCAGTAGAATAAAGGCTGTATATGTGTAACATTCACAATGTCATGCTCTTCCAGACGTTTCTGTAGGATTAGTGGGCAGTTTCTCTCCTATATTATCACAGACGCTCGCTTTACTTACGCAGTTCTCAAAACTGAATTTGACTCTGCAGAGGTCCCAGCCTCTTCTTCACGGCAAAAATGTTACAACATGAACAGAGTTGAGAAAAAGACCTTAATCCTATTGTTCTACGAACCTATGAATACAGAATCAACCCCTTCAGTGCCAAGTCCAAGAAGTTAGACAATATGTTTCTGATTGTTTGGAGTGGAATAAATCTGCACAACACAAGAAGAATGTGAATCTAAGTGTGAGGAGGAGGAAGGGCAAGCAGACAAGAAAATGAAAGTGAAACTTTGAGCACAATACTGCAGCATAGCCACAGACAGACAAGTCTGGATCTGTTTGTGTGTACGATCTGAGGTTTATTACATTCTTTCCTTATAATGGCAGCAGGCCGTAAGAGAGACCCAGTTTGGGAATATTTTAATGAAGCTCCTTCTCCTATCGGTAAGGCAGGCATGCGTGCAAAACGCAAATGATGCAAGGCCTGGTGGCGCGAATGAGGCAACATCATGAGCAGTGCAGTGATGAAGATGACCAAAGAAACACTTCTGAACAGGTAGGATCTTCAGGTTGGTAAACATTTTTATTGAATCCTATTTCTAAAGACTGAACTGTCATGTGTGAGAAAAATTATATTTCTTATTACTGCATGTTACTGTCATTTGGTACAGTTATGAAGAAAAACAAATATTCCTTTTGGGGCAGGGGCAGTGATGTGTTGTGTACAATAAGCAGAAATTGTATAAACAATAAAATAACAGCATTGACTTTTTTTGTTTAGGGGAATTCATGGATTCTGGAAACTATCCACCTCCAAGATCACCATCATCCTGTTCTACAGTTTCAGAGTTATCCATCCAAGATAGTGCTTCATTAGCAGCAGCATCATCATCAGACACCCACAGCCACATATCACCATCACCCAAAAGGAAGAAAAAACCTTTACCTCCTGGAACCACGATAGGTTTGTGATAAGAACTAGCAGATTAGAAAAAGAGTTGATTGATGAAAAAATTGCCCAGTTTATTTATGCAACGAACTCTTCTTTCCGTCTGACTGAGAACCCACATTTCATTAATATGGTTCAGTCACTGAGACCAGGATACTGTCCACCCAGCAGAGCTGATGTTGCAGGGAAACTGCTGGATCAAGTGTATGACAGAGAAATGGAGCAATGTGCAACAGCTCTGGAGGGTAAAATTGTTAACCTAAGTATTGATGGGTGGAGTAATGTCCACAATGATCCTATTGTATGTGCTTGTATAACAACAGAAGAAGGTAAAGTCTTCCTTGCACAAAACTGATACGTCAGGAAATGCACACACAGCAGAACACTTTCAAGAAGTGGCAGTAAAAGCTATAACGACATGTGAACAAAAATTCAAATGTCTAGTACGCAGTTTGGTCACTGACAATGCTGCAAACGTATCCAAGATGAGAACAGATTTAGAAGAGCAGGGAGGGAATACAAAGCTGCTAATAACATATGGTTGCAGTGCTCATTTGCTGCACCTCTTAGCCAAAGACTTAAGTGTTCCAGAAATAAAGGCTAATGTTGTTGAAATTGCTAAATACTTCCGTAATAATCATTTTGCTGCAGCAGCTCTGAAAAGGATGGGTGGAACCAAGCTAACGCTCCCACAAGATGTTAGATGGAACTCTGTGGTGGACTGTTTTGAGCAGTATATCAAAAACTGGCCTATTCTGATGACACTGTGAAGAAAATCGAGATAAAATAGATGACACTGTCACGGCCAAAATCCTCAACATTGGGCTTAAGAGAAATGTTGAACATATGCTGAGCTTCCTGAAACCCATCTCTCAAGCTTTAAACAAAATACAGAAAAATAGCTGTTTTATTGCGGATGCTGTTGAAATTTGGAAGGAACTGAGTGAATACTTAAAAACAGAACTACACATGGACAGAATTAAATTACAAGCAGTAAACAAACGAATGGGACAAGCACGGACTCCAGCTCATTTTTTGGCAAATATTGTCAAAAAATTGTCATTGTCATATTGTCATTGGAAGAGGAGTTAGCTATGACATGGGTATCCAGCAATCATCCATCTTTAATGCCAACTATAATAAACTTCAGAGCTAAGGGAGAACCATTCAAGAAATATATGTTTGCTGAAGATATTTTAAGGAAGGTCACACCAGTAAACTGGTGGAAGTCACTTAAGCGCTTGGATTTAGAGACTGTTCAAGTAATGATTTCACTTTTAACAGCAGTAGCTTCTTCTGCAGGCGTTGAAAGAATATTCTCTTCCTTTGGGCTCATTCATTCTAAATTGAGAAATCGGTTGGGACCCAATAAAGCAGGAAAGCTTGTTTTTCTTTTCCAGATTATGAATAGGAACAAAGAAAAAGATGATGATGAAGATGACGACAAGTGAGCTACAGAGGACAGCAGGGACAGTAGTATTTAAGTTTTTCATGTGTCGGCTGGGCTGACAGTCTAAGTTTCTTATAATATATATATTTTGTTTAGCCAAATTAGTTAACAAACATGGATGTTTGTTTAAGCAAATAAATTATGCTGTAATGTTGTTATTGTTTCAGTTGAATAAATCTATTTAAATTGTTATTAAGGTCAGGATTATTTTTCTCCTTCCCAAGTACAACAGAACAGTGGTGTCCAAATCACTAGTCAGTAAGGCTTGATTTAAATCAGTAATTTAAATCAAGCCTTACTGACTAGTGATTTAAATCGTGATTTAAATCAGTTAGATTAAAATCAAATCCACCCTGATTGCAATACTATTTTTTTGTTGTTGTTGTGCTTGGCCAGCGACAAAAAAAAAATTACATTTGGTGTGGAACAAAAGCCCTGCAGGAAAACAGATATTTTTTTAAGATCTTAGTAAGCAATAGAGGTGCATCATCTAAGGATCTTTTTCACATTAAGAATCCTATTAGAAAGAAAACACTAAAAGGTAATTGAATTTCCTTCAGTTATCTTCATCTCTGTCAGCTCCTGCTACAATAACTTACTCTCTAGAGCAGAGATAACTCAATTCCATCCGGCTAGCATATGTTATGAATCTCTAAAGCAAACTTGTCTAAATCATTCTGATCTTCTATCAAGGTTAGCGGTGGATATGAACTCTGACAGAGAGCAAACATAAATTTTAGTTTATCTTTTTAATAATTCACTTTTTATTTTGATGGCACAACTGAATGACATTCCTCGGAATTCTATATACCCAGGTAACAGGTGCAGACAGCCAAATATATGTGAATTATCTAGACTTGAATTATGTCGAAAATTGTCTAAGTAAATGAACCCACTCACCATTTTTTGGAAGCTAAAAATTAACTCTTTCTTTATTAGAATGAACTCACTTTTTTCTGGTTTGTACTTTCTATATACTAATTATGACTGATCAATTGGTCCAACTTTTAGAACACAATAAAAAAAAATATTTGTGTAGGTATATGTGTATGTAAATACATACACACACAAATATCTTTTCTTATAGTGTTAAAGACAATGACAGAGGTGCTTTACAATGCTTCAAGGGATTTTTAAGTTGTGATTGGGCCAGGTTTACTGCCTTTTAACTTGCTGCATTGGTACCATGACTATATACAGGTCCTTCTCAAAAAATTAGCATATAGTGTTAAATTTCATTATTTGCCATAATGTAATGATTACAATTAAACTTTCATATATTATAGATTCATTATCCACCAACTGAAATTTGTCAGGTCTTTTATTGTTTTAATACTGATGATTTTGGCATACCACACCAGACTCAGTCCACTGCTTCCTCAGGTTCCCCAAGGTCTGGAATCGGTCCTTCTCCACAATCTTCCTCAGGGTCCGGTCTCCTCTTCTCGTTGTACAGCGTTTTCTGCCACATTGTTTCCTTCCAACAGACTTACCATTGAGGTGCCTTGATACAGCACTCTGGGAACAGCCTATTTGTTGAGAAATTTCTTTCTGGGTCTTACCCTCTTGCTTGAGGGTGTCAATGATGGCCTTCTTGACATCTGTCAGGTCGCTAGTCTTACCCATGATGGGGGTTTTGAGTAATGAACCAGGCAGGGAGTTTATAAAAGACTCAGGTATCTTTTGCATGTGTTTAGAGTTAATTAGTTGATTCAGAAGATTAGGGTAATAGGTCGTTTAGAGAACCTTTTCTTGATATGCTAATTTATTGAGACAGGTTTTTTGGGTTATCAGGAGTTGTATGCCAAAATCATCAGTATTAAAACAATAAAAGACCTGACAAATTTCAGTTGGTGGATAATGAATCTATAATATATGAAAGTTTAATTGTAATCATTACATTATGGTAAATAATGAAATTTAACACTATATGCTAATTTTTTGAGAAGGACCTGTATATCAGTCAACGCTCAAAAAGATTACGCTCCACACAAGATAAAAGGGCCAAAAGTAGCAATTGCCTTAAGGTACCTTCACACATAACGATATTGTTAACGATATCGTTGCATTTTGTGACGTAGCAACGATATCGTTAATGAAATCGTTATGTGTGACAGCGACCAACGATCAGGCCCCTGCTGGGAGATCGTTGGTCGCTGAAGAAAGTCCAGAACTTTATTTCGTCGCTGGATCTCCCGCTGACATCGCTGGATCGGCGTGTGTGACACCGATCCAGCGATGTCTTCACTGGTAACCAGGGTAAACATCGGGTAACTAAGCGCAGGGCCGCGCTTAGTAACCCGATGTTTACCCTGGTTGCCATCCTAAAAGTAAAAAAACAAACAGTACATACTTACCTACCGCTGTCTGTCCCCCGGCGCTGTGCTCTGCACTCCTCCTGTACTGGCTGTGAGCGTCGGTCAGCCGGAAAGCAGAGCGGTGACGTCACCGCTCTGCTTTCCGGCCGCTGTGCTCACACAGACAGTACAGGAGGAGTGCAGAGAAGCAGAGCGCCGGGGACAGACAGCGTTAGGTAAGTATGTACTGTTTGTTTTTTTTACTTTTAGGATGGTAACCAGGGTAAACATCGGGTTACTAAGCACGGCCCTGCGCTTAGTTACCCGATGTTTACCCTGGTTACCGGCATCGTTGGTCGCTGGAGAGCGGTCTGTGTGACAGCTCTCCAGCGACCAAACAGCGATGCTGCAGCGATCCGGATCGTTGTCGGTATCGCTGCAGCGTCACTTAATGTGAAGGGGCCTTTAGGCTTCAGTCATCATTTTAGCCCAACTCAAGTTCATGTATTCCAAAGGCCGTCTGATCCAAGAGGATTTTTTTTTTCCTTTTTAACAGGTGTCATCGTGGTTTTGTTTTGTACTTTTTATAATATAGATTAAAATTAGTGCAGATTTAAAAACAAAAATATAAAATTTTATGGAATGGAATATTTCAACTTAGATTGATAGATATTTCTATTATGGATTGACTGAAAATTCTAAGTGTCAGACAGAACTATGGTAGATTTACACATACAATCAACTATACCATAGACAGGTAGATGAAGATATTGGAGATCAAGTGACCTTGACATATGACAGCAAAACTTCCATGGGAAGGAATTTTGCCTCTAAAATTTAGCCAACTTCATGTTGCATTCTGCATAGCAAGAACCTCATGCATTAATAGTGTTGTCTTTATTTTATATTTTCTCGGATGTGACAATTCCTTTGCTTTCCCCATGACTCACAATCCAGAAATGTCAGTGGCTGGATTAAAGATGCAAGAGTCTGTGTGGTTCCCAGAAACTCACTCCGCTTCTATGCACACACACTGATTACAAGCAAACAGGTCACAGGTGAGGATGTTACCTTAGTAGCCATTCAAAACCTTGTCCCGCAAAAAACAAGCTGCCACACAGCGTGATCAAAGAAAAAGTAAAACTGTTATAGTCCTCAGAATAAAGCAATGCAAAAATTATTATTCTTTATATAAAATAGTTTTTATCGTATAAAAGCGGCAAAACATAAAAAATGATATAAATGAGGTATCGCTGTAATAGTACGAACCCGAAGAATAAAACTGATTTATCAATTTTACAAAACGCGGAACGGTATAAACGCCCTCCCCCCCTCCCCCCCAAGAAATTCATGAATAGCTGATTTTTGGTTATTCTGCCTCACAAAAAATGGGGGAAAAAAAGTGATAAAAAAAATGTGTCATGCCCATGTACTAATAAAAACGTCAACTTGTCCCGCAAAAAACAAGAACTCGCATGACTCTGTGGACCAAAGTATGGAAAAATTATAGCTCTCAAAATGTGGAGACGCAAAAACTATTTTTGCAATAAAAAGCATCCTTTAGTGTGTGACAGCTGCCAATCATAAAAATCTGCTAAGAAAACCCACTATAAAAGTAAATCAACCCCCCCCCCCCCCCTTCATCACCACCTTAGTTAGGGAAAAATAATACAATTAAAAAAATGTATATAGTTACATTTTCCCATTAGGGCTAGGGTTGGGGCTAGGGTTGGGGGGCTAGGATTGGGGGGCTAGGATTGGGGGGCTAAAGCTAGAGTTACATTTACAGTTGGGATTAGGGTTAGGGGTGTGTTAGGGTTATGGTTAGGATTAGTGTTGGATTTAGGGGTGTGGTTAGGGTTGGGATTAGGGGTGTGTTCGAGTTAGGGATGTAGTTGGGATTAGGGGTGTAGTTGGGATTAGGGTTAGGGGCATGTTCGGGTTAGGGGCGTGTTTGGGTAAGGGTTTCAGTTAGAATTGGGGGTTTCCACTGTTTAGGCACATCAAGGGCTCTCCAAATGCGACATGGCGTCCGATCTCAATTCCAGCCAATTTTGCACTGAAAAAGAAAAACAATGCTCCTTCCCATCCGAGCCCTCCCGTGCACCCAAACAGGGGTTTACCCCAACATATGGGGTATCAGCGTACTCAGGACAAATTGAACAACAACTTTTGGGGTCAAATTTCTCTTGTTACCCTTGGGAAAATAAAAATTTGTGGGGCTAAATAATCCTTTTGTGGGAAAAAATGATTTTTTATTTTCACGGCTCAGCGTTATAAACTGTAGTGAAACACTTGGGGGTTCAAAGTTCTCACAACACATCTAGATAAGTTCATTTGGGGGTCTAGCTTCCAATATGGTGGGTTTCTACTGTTTAGGTATATCAGGGGTTCTGCAAATGCAATGTGACGCAGATCAATCCAAGTCTGCATTCCAAACGGCGCTCCTTCCCTTCCGAGCTCTGCCATGCGCCCAAACGGTGGTTCCCCCCCCCCCCCACATATGGGGTATCAGCGTACTCAGGACAAATTGGACAACAACTTTAGGGGTCCAACTTCTCCTGTGACCCTTGGGAAAATACAAAACTGTTGGCTAAAAAATAAGTTTTGTGAAGAAAAAAATTATTTTCACGGCTCTGCGTTAAAAACTGTAGTGAAACACTTGGGGGTTCAAAGCTCTCACAACACATCTAGATAAGTTCTTTAGGCAGTCTACTTTCCAAAATGACACCATGGTCACTTGTGGGGGTTTCAATGTTTAGGCACATCAGGGGCGACATGGCGTCCCATCTCAATTTCAGTCAATTTTGCATTGAAAAGTCAAATGGCGCTCCTTCCCTTCCAAGCTCTGCCATGCGCCCAAACAGTGGTTTACCCCCACATATGGGGTATCGGAGTACTCAGGACAAATCGTACAACAACTTTTGGGGTCCATTTTCTCCTGTTACCCTTGGTAGAATAAAACAAATTGGAGCTGAAGTAATTTTTTTGTGATAAAAGTTAAATGTTCATTTTTTTTAATATTCCAAAAATTCCTGTGAAACCTGATGTGTTAATAAACTTCTTGAATGTGGTTTTGAGCACCTTGAGGGGTGCAGTTCTTAGAATGGTGTCACACTTGGTTATTTTCTATCATATAGACCCCTCAAAATGACTTCAAATGTGATGTGGTCCCTAAAAAAAAAAAATGGTGTTGTAAAAACGAGAAATTGCTGGTCAACTTTTAACCCTTATAAACTCTTTAACAAAAAAAATTTTGGTTCCAAAATCGTGCTGATGTAAAGTAGACATGTGGGAAATGTTACTTATTCAGTATTTTGTGTGACATTTCTCTGATTTAAGGGTATAAAAATTCAAAGTTGGAAAATTGCAAAATGTTCAAAATTTTCGTCAAATTTTTGGGGTTTTTTTTACAAATAAATGCAGGTAATAGCAAAGAAATTTTACCACTAACATGAAGTACAACATGTCATGAGAAAATGTCAGAATTATCAGGATCCGCTTAAGCGTTCCAGAGTTATAACCTCATAAAGGGACAGTGGTCAGAATTGTAAAAATTGGCCCGTCATTAACATGCAAAGCACCCTTGGGGGTAAAGGGGTTAAAAAGAGAAAACAGTAATTTGACAATAAATTGCTTCACCTGACCACTAACCATCAGAGGAGAAATAGCATTGGTGTTATCATTCAGATTCTCTGGGAAAAAAAGGCCAAGAAAGCAAAAATTCTGCCGGGGTATGTAAACTTCTGAGCACTGAATATTGATTGTCCCGATGCACATTTACAGGAATTTCTATCCCTCAGACAACACAGCAGGTGACAGAACACTGAGAAGTGCCAATGTCACAGAGAACACAGGAACCAGGTGACAGGCAAGGAGTAGTGCCAATGTCACTGAGCTCCTTCTGCCTTTTTAGCCGATTGTCCTGTGTGTCTGTGCTATACACTGAGCAGTACATATGTCATGTAGGACACAGGAACAGCTGAGAGGAAAGAACTGCTGATGTTATTGAGCTCCTTCTGCCCTGTCAGATGATTGTCATGTGTGTATGTGCTATATACACTGAGAAGTGTCAATGTTCCTGAGCACACAGGACAATCAGCTGGAAGGTTAGATGAGCTGTGTGCTGACACAGCTGGAGCATTGTGCCAAAGACTGAGGTAACCTGCCAGCATTGACAAAAAGTGCATAGGATTGATCCAGGAGCGCAAACAGTGTAGGCTCCACCCCACCCTTAGAATGATGTATTCAGTATCTGAAGACAAATATGGATTTACCCCGACAGCAAACGAATTGTATTATGAAACAGTATTGGGGAATATCTTCTAGATGGTTTTTGAAAGGTTCTTTTTTGGATTTCATAAGGTATACAGGTCCTTCTCAAAAAATTAGCATATAGTGTTAAATTTCATTATTTACCATAATGTAATGATTACAATTAAACTTTCATATATTATAGATTCATTATCCACCAACTGAAATTTGTCAGGTCTTTTATTGTTTTAATACTGATGATTTTGGCATACAACTCCTGATAACCCAAAAAACCTGTCTCAATAAATTAGCATATTTCACCCATCCAATCAAATAAAAGTGTTTTTTAATAACAAACAAAAAAACCATCAAATAATAATGTTCAGTTATGCACTCAATACTTGGTCGGGAATCCTTTGGCAGAAATGACTGCTTCAATGCGGCGTGGCATGGAGGCAATCAGCCTGTGACACTGCTGAGATGTTATGGAGGCCCAGGATGCTTCAATAGCGGCCTTAAGCTCATCCAGAGTGTTGGGTCTTGCGTCTCTCAACTTTCTCTTCACAATATCCCACAGATTCTCTATGGGGTTCAGGTCAGGAGAGTTGGCAGGCCAATTGAACACAGTAATACCATGGTCAGTAAACCATTTACCAGTGGTTTTGGCACTGTGAGCAGGTGCCAGGTCGTGCTGAAAAATGAAATCTTCATCTCCATAAAGCATTTCAGCCGATGGAAGCATGAAGTGCTCCAAAATCTCCTGATAGCTAGCTGCATTGACCCTGCCCTTGATGAAACACAGTGGACCAACACCAGCAGCTGACATGGCACCCCACACCATCACTGACTGTGGGTACTTGACACTGGACTTCAGGCATTTTGGCATTTCCTTCTCCCCAGTCTTCCTCCAGACTCTGGCACCTTGATTTCCGAATGACATGCAAAATTTGCTTTCATCAGAAAAAAGTACTTGGGACCACTTAGCAACAGTCCAGTGCTGCTTCTCTGTAGCTCAAAAGTGGCTTTACCTGGGGAATGCGGCACCTGTAGCCCATTTCCTGCACACACCTGTGCACGGTGGCTCTGGATGTTTCCACACCAGACTCAGTCCACTGCTTCCTCAGGTTCCCCAAGGTCTGGAATCGGTCCTTCTCCACAATCTTCCTCAGGGTCCGGTCTCCTCTTCTCGTTGTAAAGCGTTTTCTGCCACATTGTTTCCTTCCAACAGACTTACCATTGAGGTGCCTTGATACAGCACTCTGGGAACAGCCTATTTGTTGAGAAATTTCTTTCTGGGTCTTACCCTCTTGCTTGAGGGTGTCAATGATGGCCTTCTTGACATCTGTCAGGTCGCTAGTCTTACCCATGATGGGGGTTTTGAGTAATGAACCAGGCAGGGAGTTTATAAAAGCCTCAGGTATCTTTTGCATGTGCTTAGAGTTAATTAGTTGATTCAGAAGATTAGGGTAATAGGTCGTTTAGAGAACCTTTTCTTGATATGCTAATTTATTGAGACAGGTTTTTTGGGTTATCAGGAGTTGTATGCCAAAATCATCAGTATTAAAACAATAAAAGACGTGACAAATTTCAGTTGGTGGATAATGAATCTATAATATATGAAAGTTTAATTGTAATCATTACATTATGGTAAATAATGAAATTTAACACTATATGCTAATTTTTTGAGAAGGACCTGTATTTTAAAGTGTATTTCAATCGCTTGCTCTAATTTATTATTGAATAAAAAATTAAATGACAGTGACACTTAAGTATCAAATCGATTAGTTATAAATTCCCAGGAAAACTTCTTTATTTATTACATGCCCTCTTCTGAATGTTTTCAGTTTCAACAAATCAGGTTTTGGGCTGAATCAAACAAAAGTATGAAGATTTAAATGACAAATCCATTTTTGAGCATATGTCCTAATAACACTGGTGGACTTGAAATGAATCCATTTTGTATAAATAATTTGGTTCTCCTTCACAAACTGTCCTACATTCGCTGCTGGGAGGATATCTGGGAAACTTTATCCTTTAGAGATTGGCATGTAAGTACTTTCTAACAAACACATTTTTGGTTGACAAGAAAAGTTGTGCAAACCGATTTCAGCTGGATCAGATTTTTTTTTTTTTTTTTTAAACAGTCTATGGACGACGGGTCCGTTAATTAGCTATACGTTTTCCTTTGAAAATGATCTGTTTTTTGCTTACTAAATCAGTTTCAATTTGAAGATAATGGATGACTAACGGTTTTCATTGCCCATAGACTTCAATGTTAAAAAAAAAATTTAAATAAATCTAGCTGAAGTCAATTTCTTAAAAACGAACAAAGTTGTGACTGCACAACTTTTGCCAACAGATTGCTGCTGGATCTGGACAAGTGAACATAGCCTTAACATGCTTTTGGATTCCCTTTTATTACCTCATACAGTCACCAAAGTCTCTCTTAGCAAATCTCCCTGGGAGGCATAAAAAACACACACCTATACTGGATTTCCTGAAACGCACCCAAAAACTAAATTTATTTCCAGAATTCCTAATGCAGGCGCCTAGTTTGATTAGCGTTGAGTAAAATTAAAACTCACGGATCATAGTTTGATCATACTAGAGACGCTCTTTAGTATCCTTCCAGATAGTGTCACTTTGGAAGAAACTGCCTACCATGGATCTATTATATGGAGGATCTAAAAATACTTTCCATAGCTAAACTCATGGACCAAACAGGTTTTCTTCTTTGATTTTGAGGACCGGAGAAATACTTTCTCTTAATCTCTCTTCTTGTCGACTAGCCTAACTCGTTTTTCCTTTCCGCTCTATTCTGTTTTTTCGTTTTGTTGTTTGGTGATTTCCTACGCTATGACTCGAGAGAGAAAAAAAATAGGCTGTAAGAGGTACTCTCTCTGTAAGCGATTGATTGGTGAGTCACAGGCTTGTTTGTCTTGTCCTACAACATGTTCTGGTTAAAGTCTCATTCTATTTGACAGTCATATTTCAGAGACATGGACATATTTTCTTTGTTGTACTATTACCATTATGACGAGCCATTTTTTTTTGTCTGCACTTATTGTCGCCAATATGTTATTGTTTATAAGGTCTTCATATAATTTGATTTTCTACTGTTCACAGTACAGTGGTTCAATAAACTCTGAAATATAAAAAATTACGGAGGGCACTGTCTTTTTTAATGTATTCATCACAAGTCAGATACAAGTATAACTACTGCGGAGACAAATTTTTTCAAAATGTTTACAAGAACGCATCTTTACTATAAGATGTTCATTTTGCACTTTCACATGGCTACAGATGCAGGTAAGGGGACCTTTATTAAAACTAGCTGATTATCCTTGGTATGTACAGTAAGTGAAAATGTGCTGTCCTCAAATTCCTGATGTATGGATGTGAAGCTTTATAGGCTTAAAAGGTTACAGAGTGTTTTCACTTTGATTTATTGTATCTTAAGACACAGCTGAATTCACAGACATAGTAACCTAAGGAATATAGTTAAAAAGAAACCAATCTGTGTTTACCACATCTCGAGAACAGAATACAAAGCAGAATAGAATACGATTAACTTTCAAGAGAATCTGAATTTTACGCATCATGAAACAGAACAGAGGAGAATAAAGGGCAAATTTCATGCACCTTGCAAACGTTGCATTGAATTATAGCAGAGAAATTATCACTGGCATTTTTCTCTTCGGCAATACTTCAGCAATAATTCCATCAAAATAGAAAATACAAGCAGTCAACTAATAACTTAGGTGTAGATTTTACTTTTAGAAGTTCGTATTCTATTCCGTGCTTCTAACGCATGAAATGAACTGAATGATGACATGAATGTGAGGTAAGCTCTACTAAAGGCCACTTTATTTGATCATATATAGAGACGACTGAATCGCTCTCTTGATATTTAAATTTACCAACTTTGTCAAAACTTAAAAAATAAAATTGATTCACTGCAAACCACAAGTACTGCTAATGCTTTGTTTGCCAGGAAAAGATGTAGAACCATCTAAGGTCTCCTAGGACTGTATTGAATTCTTGTCAAGCTCTTTAACAAACATAGCGACAATAATGTCAAAGTGACCACGCCATCGACACAGATGGTAACCAGCGGTAACAAAAATAATAAAGCAGAGACAGATTTTTCATGCTATTTACAATTAAGAAAGTGTCCAAAATAATCCATTAAAGTGTGTTGTGGCAGTAAGTTTACTAGAACAACTGAAATTTTCAGTATGGACCAACTTAGAATTTGCCTGCCAAGGCCCGTGGCCCACACCAAAGTTACTTGACCAGGGTCATGGACTTGATAATGGCCATCCATTCTTATGGAAATGAGGTTGTCTATTGTGTTTAATCAACTTTGGATTGCACTTTTATGGCTAACACAGTGTTCAGACCATAGGAAACAAAGTCCGGGTTCTATTTTGAGTGATGACCCAATCCTACCTTGTGAGTTAATGACGAAAAATGACACTACTAAATTGGAGAATCTTGATAAAGTATTTGAAGCAGCAGCAATAGTTACTCCATCACTAGAAAAATTAGTCTTTACTAAGTAAATTCTGTGGAATCAGAAATGATTATGCTATGCAGTTTGAATAAGAGCTCAGCGCGAGCACGAAACATGTGAAAATAAAAACTATGAAATTGTTATTCCACTCTTGAACTGCTTCATTAATACAGCAGAGGTCTACCCTGAAACATTAATCTCCTTTTATAACTACCGTATATACTCGAGTATAAGCCGACCCGAGTATAAGCCGACCCCCCTAATTTTGCCACAAAAAACTGGGAAAACTTATTGACTCAAGTATAAGCCTAGGGTAGAAAATGCAGCATTTACCGGTGAATTTCAAAAATAAAAATAGATGCTCCATACCGTTCATTATTGCCCCATAGATGCTCCATATACAACTGTGCTATATAGAATGCTCTGCACCTTTGATTATGGCCCCATAGATGCTCCTTATAATGCTGTGCCCCATATATGCTCTGCACCTTTATGGCCCCATAGGTGCTCCTTAGAATGCTGTGCCCCTTATATGCTCTGCACCTTTATGGCCCCATAGGTGCTCCTTATAATGCTGTGCCCCTTATATGCTCTGCACCTTTATGGCCCCATAGATGCTCCTTATAATGCTGTGCCCCTTATATGCTCTGCACCTTTATGGCCCCATAGGTGCTCCTTATAATGCTGTGCCCCTTATATGCTCTGCACCTTTATGGCCCCATAGGTGCTCCTTATAATGCTGTGCCCCTTATATGCTCTGCACCTTTATGGCCCCATAGGTGCTCCTTAGAATGCTGCTGGTGCTGCCATAAAAAAAAAAAATCACATACTCACCTCTCTTCTCAGGACGCCGGCGCTTTCAATAATTACCTGCTCCTCGTGCGGCTCTGTCTCCAGCACTGATGCTCAGCAGAGGGCGCGCACTGACTACGTCACAGCGCCCTCTAACCTGAGCGTCACTGCTAGAGGACGCTGCAGACGGAGCCGGAGCGAGGAGCAGGTAATTATAGCGCTGCGCTCCCCTTACCTGCTGCGGCGCGGTCCCTGCAGTCCCAGTGTCATCAAGAAGTTTAACCCCTTAGCGACCGCCGATACACCTTTTAACGGCGGCCGCGAAGGGTACATAAACCACAGCGCCGTTAATTAACGGTGCTGTGGAAAAAGTAAATAGCGCCCCCCAGAGTCGGATTTTCTCCGGGGTCTCGGCTGCCGGGGGTAGCCGAGACCCCAGAGAACATGATTCGGGGGGTTTTGTACCGACCCCACATTTGCGATCGCCGGTAGTTAACCGTTTACCGGCGATCGAAAAAAAAAAAACGCGATTTCTTTTTAATTTCTCTGTCCTTTGATGTGATCGCACATCAGAGGACAGAGAAAAGGGGTCCCCGATCGCCCCCCGATACTCACCTGTCTCCCCCGGTGCTCCTCGTGGCTCCCGATGGGCGCCGCCATCTTCAAAATGGCGGGCGCATGCGCAGTGCGCCCATCAGCCGGCCCTGGGTGAATCTTTGGGGTCTCGGCTACCAGGGGTAGCCGAGACCCCAAAGAGCATGATCGGGGTCGGTTTTACCGACCCCTGTTTTGCGATCGCCGGTAATTAACTGTTTACCGACGATCGCAAAAAAAAAAAAAAAAGCAAAGTGTAATTCTCTGTCCTCTGATGTGATCGCACATCAGAGGACAGAGAAATAGGGGGATTCGGGGACCCTATCATACTTACCGGTGTCCCTGGGTCCTCCTGCTGCTCCTCCTGGCCGCCGGGGAAAAGAAAATGGCGGGCGCATGCGCAGTGCGCCCGCCATCTGTCTCCATCTGCCGGCCGGCAGGAGAAGAGCAGTTGGGGCTAAAATTAGGGTTAGGGTTTGGGCTAAATTTAGGGTTAGGGATGGGGCTAAATTTAGGGTTAGGGTTGGCGCTAAATTTAGGGTTAGGCTTCTTTCACACTTACGTCGGTACGGGGCCGTCGCAATGCATCGGCCCGACATACCGACGCACGTTGTGAAAATTGTGCACAACGTGGGCAGCGGATGTAGTTTTTCAACGCATCCGCTGCCCAATCTATGTCCTGGGGAGGAGGGGGCGTAGTTACGGCCACGCATGCGCGGTCAGAAATAGCGGATGCGACGTACAAAAAATGTTACGTTGAACGTTTTTTTTTGTGCTAACGGTCCGCCAAAACACTGATCCAGTGCACGACGGACGCGACGTGTGGCCATCCGTCACGATACGTCGGCAATACAAGTCTATGGGCAAAAAACGCATCCTGCGGGTACATTTGCAGGATCCGTTTCTTATCCAAAACGACGGATTGCGATGGATGCCAAACGAGGGCTAAAGTTAGGGCTAGGGTTGGGGCTAAAGTTAGGGCTAGAGTTGGGATTAAAGTTAGGGTTTGGATTAGGGTTACGCTTGGGATTAGGGTTAGGTTTGGGATTAGGGTTAAGGTTAGGGTTGTGATTAGGGGTGTATTGGGATTAGGGTTAGGTTTGAGGTTAGGGTTGAGATTAGGATTAGGGGTGTGTTGGATTTAGGGTTTTGATTAGGGTTATGGTTAGGGTTGACATCAGGGTTGTTTTGGGGTAAGGGTTGTGATTATCGTTAGGGTTAGTGATTAGGATTATGGATCGGGTTGGGATTAGGGTTAGGGGTGTGTTGGGGTTAGGGTTGGAGCTAGAATTGGGGGGTTTCCACTGTTTAGGTACATCAGGGGGTCTCCAAACACGACAGCCAATTTTGCGCTCAAAAAGTCAAATGGTGCTCCCTCCATTCTGAGCTCTGCCGTGCACCCCAACAGTGGGTTACCCCCACATATGGGGCATCAGCGTACTCGGGATAAATTGGACAACAACTTCTGGGGTCCAATTTCTCGTTACCCTTGTGAAAATAAAAACTTGGGGGCTACAAAATCTTTTTTGTGGAAAAAAAAATAATTTTTATTTTCACGACTCTGCATTCTAAACTTCTGTGAAGCACTTGGGCATTCAAAGTTCTCACCACACATCTAGATAAGTTCCATGGGGGGTCTAGTTTCCAAAATGGGGTCACTAGTGGGGGATTTCTACTGTTTAGGCACATCAGGGGCTCTCAAAACGCGACATGGCGTCCGATCTCAATTCCAGACAATTCTACATTGAAAAAGTAAAACAGCACTCCTTCTCTTCCAAGCTCTGCGGTGCGCCCAAACAGTGGTTTACCCCCACATATGGGGTATTGGCGTATTCAGGAGAAATTGCATAACAAAATTTATGGTTACATTTCTGTTTTTACACTTGTGAAAATATAAAAAATGGTTCTGAATTAAGATGTTTGCAAAAAAAAAGGTAAATGTTCATTTTTTCCTTCCACATTGTTTCAGTTCCTGTGAAGCACGTAAAGGGTTAATAAACTTCTTGAATGTGGTTTTGAGAACCTTGAGGGGTGTAGTTTTTAGAATGGTGTCACACCATTATTTTCTATCATATAGACCCCTCAAAATGACTTCAAATGTGATGTGGTCCCTAAAAAAAAATGGTGTTGTAAAAATGAGAAATTGCTGGTCAACTTTTAACCCTTATAACTCCCTAACAAAAAAAATTTTTGGTTCCAAAATTGTGCTGATGTAAAGTAGACCTGTGGGAAAGGTTATTTATTAACTACTTTTTGTGACATATCTCTCTGATTTAAGGGCATAAAAATACAAAGTTTGAAAATTGCAAAATTTTAAAAATTTTCGCTGTTTTTTTCATAAATAATCGCAAGTAATATCGAAGAAATGTTACCACTAACATGAAGTACAATATGTCACGAAAAAACAATCTCAGAATCAGCGGGATCCGTTAAAGCGTTCCAGAGTTATAACCTCATAAAGTGACAGTGGTCAGAATTGTAAAAATTGGCTCGGTCATTAAGTACCAAATTGGCTCTGTCACTAAGGGGTTAAAGCTCACGGCACTGTGGCTAACCTCCCTAGATGTGGACGGAAAAGAAAAATTGACAAAGATTTCAACGCAAGATTGTGCGGATGTTGGATAAAGAACCTCGACTAACATCCAAACAAGTTCAAGCTGCCCTGCAGTCCGAGGGTACAACAGTGTCAACCCGTAGTATCCGTCGGCGTCTGAATGAAAAGGGACTGTATGGTAGGAGACCCAGGAAGACCCCACTTCTTACCCCGAGACATAAATAGCAAGGCTGGAGTTTGCCAAAACTTACCTGAAAAAGCCTAAAACGTTTTGGAAGAATGTTCTCTGGTCAGATGAGACAAAAGTAGAGCTTTTGGGGCAAAGGCATCAACATAGAGTGTACAGGAGAAAAAAAGCGGCATTCAAAGAAAAGAACACGGTCCCTACAGTCAAACATGGCGGAGGTTCCCTGATGTTTTGGGGTTGCTTTGCTGCCTCTGGCACTGGACTGCTTGATAGTGTACATGGCATTATGAAGTCTGAAGACTACCAACAAATTTTGCAGCATAATGTAGGGCCCAGTGTGAGAATGCTGGGTCTCCCTCAGAGGTCATGGGTCTTCCAGCAGGACAATGACCCAAAGCACACTTCAAAAAGCACTAGAAAATGGTTTGAGAGAAAGCACTGGAGACTTCTAAGGTGGCCAGCAATGAGTCCAGACCTGAATCCCATAGAACACCTGTGGAGAGATCTAAATATGGCAGTTTGGAAAAGGCACCCTTCAAATATCAGGGACCTGGAGCAGTTTGCCAAAGAAGAATGGTCTAAAATTCCAGCAGAGCATTGTAAGAAACTCATTGATGGTTACCGGAAGTGGTTGGTTGCAGTTATATTGGCTAAAGGTTGTGCAACCAAGTATTAGGCTGAGGGTGCCAATACTTTTGTCTGGCTCATTTTTGGAGTTTTGTGTGAAATGATCAATGTTTTGCTTTTTGCTTCATTCTCTTTTGTGTTTTTTCATTTAAGACAAATTAAATGAAGATAATAATACCAAAGAATTTGTGTTTGCAATCATTTTCAGGAAGAAAATGAGTATTATCTGACAGAATTGCAGGGGTGTCAATACTTTTGGCCATGACTGTATGACCTGTCTGCTAGCAAGTCTAGAACAGTCAGCCATCTTAGCCAAGGTATGTCCACAAAAAGCTCAGTGGATCCCTCAGTGAGGCAAGCACATGTTCCTGACACCACAGATGCAACTGGAGCAGAGTCCACACTTATGGCAAAACATAGTTGCATCTGAAACGTGTAACCAAGCAGACACCAAATCCATGGATGATGTCACAGCAGAGCTAGCTGAATGGGAGAGTCTACTCAATGAAAAGACTGCACTAGTGTGAGATGCCCAGGATAATGCACAACTCTGCATCCTACACCTCAAGAGGTTAAGTCACAATTGTACGACAGACAAATCACAATCTTCCAGATCATCTTACTCTAGAAAGTCAACATTGTCTGACACGCTACTGGAAATACATATGACCGCATAGGAAGCTAGAGTTAGAGGCTCTTTTGCTAAGAAGGGAGCAGAGAGACACCCAAAGAAAAATGCAAGAGGCAGAAGAAGAAACCCAAATAAAAATACTCCAAGCAGAAAGGGAAGAAGCAGCAGACCTCACTAAAATGAAAGTCCTTGAACAAGCACTAGGTCAAGATTCTGATATGGACTGTGTAATTCCAGGAGAAGTGGGAGACCCAGCTGATCGCGCTTCTGACTACATGCTAAGACATTTACCATCTGTACCAGCGCCACGTACAGTCTCCCATACGAATACACTTACATCCCCCAAGGGGCACCACAAGTTAATCCGGCAATTATTACCGGGAGATCAGACATGTCTGACTTTGCCAAGTACGGGAAAGATATATATTTTATACCGTGTTAGCCAGTAGATAAAAAAATATTTAGAAGTGAGTCCTCAGTGGTGGATACCTTTTAACGGCTAACGAAGTCAGTTAGCCATTAAAAAGGTATCTACCACTGAAAACTCTCCCTTCTAAATTTTTTGCCAGATACATAATTCGAAGGAAGTAAATAAACATGAGTCTCTCAAAGTTTGATGATCGTGCCGATAACTATAGAGCGAAGAAGTCGACCTTTCAAGTGGTAATTCAAGACCTTTATCTAAAGCATATCAGGAAATGCGGGCTAAGGATCGCATCACCCTCTTAAATCCATCTCGAAACACATGGAGGATAATAACCCCAGCAAATTTATTACCACCTTCTTCAATAAAGCAAACGAAGTCAAGAAAATACTCAGAAACATTGGACTATCTTGCAAAATGGATGAGGTTATCAGTGGACTAGTTAAATCATTTCCACAAATTACCTATAAAAAAAAAAGGTAGATTAAAAGGCTGGTGCACAGCCACTACACATCATAGTGTGGCAGCAGCTGGCTACAGGCTACCACTATATGATGTTTCAAGTGTGGAGGCCATGTGGCATGCAAGTCGATAACTCAAAGAAAGAGTTTAAAGAGCAGTATAACGGGAGAAACCTTTATATTTAGGACATTTTGTAATTACAGATCCAAAGGTGTAATATGCAAAGCCACCTGCCAATGTGGCATGGAGTATGTGGGAAAAACGAATAGCTGAGAAGGAGGGTGGGGGAACATCTGTGGGACAAAATTAATAAAAGACACCGTTAGCCAGACACGTCAACAATATACATCAAGGTCAGATAGGGGTAATGAGTTATGTTGGGATAGAAAGGATCATGATCTCACATACAGGAGAGAATTGGGATAAGGATCTTGTAGAGGGAAACAAGATCACTGCACCCAGTGATCTAAATGAAGAGATCTTATACAAGTGTTTTCTATAGATTTAGAGAACAACAGAAGCCGAAGTATAGGGACAGCCGGCGAGGAGTCGTGGCGCTGTTTGTGCCGCAGGTGTAAGGGTGCCAATCTCCACTGATAAGTAGGGGATAGACTAGAATAGAGTACAACAGGGCTAGTTATAGGCATAACCTTGTACACAGGCTAAACTCTACCCCAATAATACCCTATAAAATAATTTAGAAACATTATTTTAAATCATAATGGTCCACCTGATCCGTCGTTCATTACTCTAATGTTTGTTGGTGATAGCAATCTATTGTCTGTAATTGGGATGACCGTGAAAATACATCAGGAATACCATTGGCCCTGGTTTGCTATATTTTTTTTTCCGGATGCTATGACTAATTTTCTGTTAAAACCCCGAAAAGGGTTAAATATACCGCAATTGGTTAACCATCGTTGCTTGCGGTATATATACTGCTTGCCCCAATCACATTAGTGAACAATCGCTCCTTTGTTGAGAGTGTAGCAAGCAGTAGGGACATTTACTTGAGTATCTTGTCCCGATGGTGGCGGTCTGCGGGCCACCACTGGGAGTTGTTACTTTCATCCTCTTGTAAAAGTAGCTCTCGACGATTCATTTCCACCATTAAACTATAAATTTAGTAATTCATGGCCTTAAGATGATGCTAATGATAAATTTATTGCAATTACGCATGTTTTGTTATACACACATTTATTTCTTATGTGTGCACTGAAGCAACACAAAAATAAAAAATCAAAAAAAAAAAAAAGGGGGCAAATTGGACATCATTTCACACAAAACCCCAAAAATGGGTCAGACAAAATTGTTGGCACCTTTCCAAAATTGTGGGTAAACAACTTTGTTTCAAGCATGTGATGCCTCATGTGAAACTCACTTGTGGCAATTAACAGGTGTGGGCAATCTGAAAATCCCACCTGAAACCAGATAAAAAGGGGATAAAGTGACTAACTTTGCATTGTGTGCCACACTAAAGGTACTGTCACACTGAACGATATCGCTAGCGATCCGTGATGTTGCAGCGTCCTGGCTAGCGATATCGTTCAGTTTGACAGGCAGCAGCGATTAGGATCCTGCTGTGATGTCGTTGGTCACTGCAGAAAGTCCAGAACTTTGTTTCGTCGCTGGACTCCCTGCAGACATTGCTGAATCGGCATGTGTGACGCCGATTCAGCGATGTCTTCACTGGTAACCAGGGTAAACATCGGGTTACTAAGCGCAGGGCCGCGCTTAGTAACCCGATGTTTACCCTGGTTACTAGCGGAAAAGTTAAAAAAACAAACACTACATACTTACCTTCCGCTGTCTGTCCCCGGCGCTCTGTTTTCCTGCACTGGCTGTGAGCACTGGTGACGTCACCGCTGTGCTTTTCGGCCGCTGTGCTTACACAGCGTCGAGAAGCAGAACGCCGGGGGACAGACAGCGGATGGTAAGTATGTAGTGTTTGTTTTTTTAACTTTTCCGCTGGTAACCAGGGCCCTGCGCTTAGTAACCCGATGTTTACCCTGGTTACCGGCATCGTTGGTCGCTGGAGAGCTGTCTGTGTGACAGCTCTCCAGCGACCAAACAGCGACGCTGCAGCGATCGACATCGTTGTCGGTATCGCTGCAGCGTCGCTCAGTGTGAAGGTACCTTAAGCATTAAGAACAGAAAGAGGAGAAGATCTGTCTGAGGACTTCAGAACCAAATTGCTGAAAAATATCAGCAATCTCAAGGTTACAAGTCCATCTCCAGAGATCATATTTCAAAAACCTGACCTGCAAATCCAAACATAGACTCAGTGTGAACAGGTGCTGAACCTAGAGTCGCCAACTCGTATATAGTTAAGTAAATAAGGCAGCACACTGCAGCGCCAGAACATACAAACCCGAAAAACGAAACCTGAACTGCACCACTGCACTAGAAATATGAAAAATGAGAGCTTTTTGCGCATAAAAATGGCCAATTTTATGTGTACCTGGTAGCCTCTTTACGGCATCTCTCTTATACCAGGTCGTACGCTTGCCTTACCTCGCTGAGAATAAACGTCTCCATCTGAATGGGTACATGTGAAAACCTCTAAAGAAACACAAAGAGATGGATGGAAACAAAGCTCTGGAGAGTTCTGAAGTGGCCAGAAATTAGTCTGGATCTATATCTCATTGAACACCTGTTGGGAGAAGACACCCTTCAAATATGAAAGGCCTGAAGCAGCTTGCAAAAGAAGAGAGGTCCAAAATTCCAGTTGAGAGGTGTAAGAAGCTTATTGATGGTTATAGGAAGTGATTGATCGTTATTTGTTCAAAAAAAGTGTGCAACCAAATATTAAGCTGTCTGTGCCAACAATTTTGCGGGTTTTGTATGAAATGATGTCTACTTTGCTTCCCCCCCCCCTTTTTTTGTGTTGTTGCAATACACACAAAATAAACGCGTATAACATGTGCATAACAAAACATGTGTAACTGCAATAATTTTGGGGGAGAAATAATTCATTTTCTGGAACAATTTCAAGGGTGCCAACACTTTTGGCCATGACTGTATAAATAGTAAAGATAATTTCCATTGATCTCTCTCCTACTCACCCTTAACCTTTTCCTATTTACCCTCATCTCTGAGCTTATAGATCAGCTTGTGTGCATTCACCTTAGCCATGTCCTCTCAATAATGACCTACTTGATCTTCTACATTAAGAACTGTACCCTCCATAGGGACTGCAGTCAGAAAGTGTCAAATTAAGTGTCAAATTACTGACTGCAAAGACATACGACCTCTTTTTTCTTATAGGCACTTTTGGATTTCTCCACTGTATTCACCATTAGTTATAAATCTTTCAAAGTCATCCTTTCAGTTTCTCTTTACCACCATAGTTCCCCATCTCAAGCTGAATCCACTATTTAAAAAGGATGCATCACCTTCACACATACTATGGTATATTACAGGGAGGAGACTGAAGAAATAAATAAACATGAAATAAATTACTTTTGGAAGAATAATTACTTATTATGTAAATTATGTTATCAGACAATCAGTTTGAGAGCCACCATCTTGGGATTGGCAGCTCAGCGCGCTGTGTTCTAATGAGACATGCCCCCAGATTCTAGGCTGGTGCTAGACAGCGCCTCTGGTCAGCAGCTGTTTAGCAACAGTAACGGCTCATTTCCAAAATTGTACAGTTATAGAAAGACAAAAAGTATATATAAAGGAGCTTTCTACCTATATTGTACATACTGTGTGTAGAGCCAGAGAGAAGTCTATACACACATACAACCCCTGGCAAAAATTATGGAATCACTGGCCTTGGAGGATGTTCATTCAGTTGTTTAATTTTGCAGAAAAAAAGCAGATCACAGACGTGGCACAAAACTAAAGTCATTTCAAATGGCAACTTTCTTGGCTTTAAGAAACACTAAAAGAAACCAAGAACAAAAAATGTGGTAGTCAGTAATGGTTACTTTTTTAACCAAGTATAGGGGATAAATTATGGAATCACTCAATTCTGAGGGAAAAATTATGGAATCATGAAAAAGAAACAAAAAAAACGCTTCAAAATATCACTAGTATTTTGTTGCACCACCTCTGGCTTTTATAACAACTTGCAGTCTCTGAGGCATGGACATAATAAGTGTCAAACAGTACTCTTCATCAATCTGGCTCCAACTTTCTCTGATTGCTGTTGCCATGTCAAAAGCTATGGCAATCTGGCCAGGGTCCCCCCGGAGCCCAATAAACAGGCCAGATTGCCCTCAGTGTTAGCCGCCTGCAGGGCCCCCCTCCAGCTCCGATGCAGCTGCACCAGCTTTACATGTGGTATGATAGCAGCAGCCTGTGGCTACCACTGCCAGCTATTACAGTGAAGTGAATATTCACCCCTCTCCACGCCCATGGGGGGCATGGGGAAGAGTGAATATTAATTTCTCTTTAGCAGTGGGGACAGGCTTCTGCCTCCTGTCTCCCGCTGCTACTCTGCTGGCACCAGGCGGGCCCCCTGACTCACGGGCCCGATAGCAGCTGCATGGTGTATTGCTATTAGCAGCACGCCATTCGCTGTGGGCCCCTGGAGCAGCGAAGGCCCTAGGCAGCTGCCGGCTCTGTATACCAGCGGGTGTCAGTGCCTGGGCCCACAGGAGAATTCTCCGGAGGGCCAGTCCGACCCTGCTTGCTGCTTTTTGGCTAGCTGCTTGGGCAAGTATTGAACCCACAATAGAACTGTGCTATTTTTCATAAAAATAAGCATACATACCTACATTGCACACATTTACATATAGTTCTTACGTACACTATACCCTCATAATATAATAAAAATAATCTTTATTTATATAGCGCTGGGTACGGGTTGCAACATAGGGATTTAGAGACTATGTTGAATGCATTTAGTCGTGGCTACTCATATCTAATACTCGTGTGGAATACTGGTACATATAAGCATTTGTCATACTTTTTTAGTATGTCCCTGGAATTGGATTACATATCCCTTTTTCCCCTCTGTTTGCACTTTATTACAAATCCTGACCTTCTCTTCCTGACCTACTCGGATTTAATAATTTTTTTTAGTTACAACCCATGTATCATATTTTTTGCATTTACCGGTATTATGTTTTTGTATTTATTTGAATTGTTGTTTGTTTGTAATAAACTTTGGAAATTTTTATTGGCACATTTTTGACTCCGTTTTCTCCTTGCTTAGCATTATTTGGCGAGTTGCCATTTACGGTATATACTCGTGTATAAGCCGAGATTTTCAGCACATTTTTTGTGGTGAAAAACGCCCCCTTCGGCTTAAACACTAGTCATGCTCACCCTCCTCGAACCGTCGCTGCATCTCTGTCCCTGCATCTCCATTGTCCCAGCACCAGCAGTTCTCTCCTGTGCTGAGCGGTCACATGTTACCACTCATTAAGGTAATGAATATGTACGCGTCTCCACTCCCATAGGCGTGGAGCGCATATCCATGAAGCGACAGCGAGAGGAGGGGGGAGTGGGACGGTGGGGGTTGGGATGGGGGTGGGGGATTCGAGTCATGCCTATAACGATGGAATGGGGGGGAGCCAAGCCAATGAGGGCCAGGGGAGCAAAGCCATGTGGACCGGGGGAGCCATGCATACAACAGGGAGAGCCACATACCAGGACAGGGGGAGCCTCAGACCAGGACAGGACAGGACGGGGGGAGCCACAGACCAGGACAGGACGGGGGGAGCCACCTACCAGGACAGAACAGGGGGAGCCACATACCAGGACAGAACAGGGGGAGCCACATACCAGGACAGAACAGGGGGAGCCACATACCAGGACAGGACGAGCCACATAACAGGACGGGACAGGGAGAGCCACATAACAGGACGGGACAGGGAGAGCCACATACCAGGACAAGGTGAGCCACAAACCAGGACCGGACAGGGGGAGCCACATACCAGGACAGGACGTGAGCACCACATACCAGGACAGGACGGGAGAACCACATACCAGGACAGGAAAGGGGGAGCCACATAACAGGACAGGAAAGGGGGAGCCACATACCAGGATGGGGGGGGGGCACGCAAAACAGGACAGGGATGAGGGGACAATGCATACCCGGCTTATACTCGAGTCAATAAGCTTACCCAGTTTTGTGAGGCAAAAGTAGGTGCCTCGGCTTATACTCGGGTCAGCTTATACTCGAGTATATACAGTATATGGGTACATGGTGATACATTACTGGTATTTATATATAGAAGGTATTTATTTTTACACATTTTTATAAAGTTCAAAACTGCATAAATACATGGAACTAACATGGCCAAGAAGCATGACAGTAAAAGAAAATAACAGAAACAAACAATGGCATACCATTAAGGTGGCTGGGTGATAATATGGTTCCAAAAAAAGCTCAATAACCCAAACTTACAGCAGCTTTTATTATTACAGCACATTGCTGTTCAACAAATTAATCCTACTAAACATCTTTTCAACAGCTCCATCCTGCTACTACAGTGATCGCGTAAATTATTAAAATGTACAATAAAGAACAGGAACAGATAAAAATAAAGCATTCACTTTAGGTTTAAGGGAGTTGTCCTCATGTAGCAAGTTATCACCTCTCCAAAGGACACCTTCAAGGAATTAATGGCATGGCAGCCACAGTATAGAGGAGAATTTGCCGATTCCTGAGTGTCCTGTACGTCGTCATCTCAGGCCGTTGTAAAAAGTCACTCCATTGTAACAGAGCACTTCAAAGCCCCGGTCTTGGGACCAGTGAATGATGAGCAAGTTTTCAACTATCCTGTAGATAGGAGATAACTTGCCAAGTTGGGGCAACCCTTATATCTGGTGTCAGACTTACCTCAAACTCTGCATGTCTATGTATTTCCTCTGCGCGCTGCCTGCTCAGGATAAATTCAGCTTCATTAGCTACCCTCACCAAGTGATCTTTCATTGTTTGGCTCAGCAATCTGTAGCACACAAAATAAGAAATGTGTATTAATGAACTGAGAGGGTACAGTATATCTGAATATACCATTCTGGACCATCCAGATTTTACATATTAACACAATCTTATTTCTTTCATATTGGGTTAAGACATAAAACCTCCACATAGACATGATGAAAGACTAGATTCTTCGGAAACCATGCACATTTTAACAAGGGTATATTTAAATTCATTATTAATGTAAAGTTTGATTAAAGTCTACACTGGTTTGCGCTCCATCTCACAGGTGTCATCTGCACATGGGAATAGAGTAGCAGGCACAGTATTTTTCCATTGTTTGGTGTACAGTCGATAGAGAGCAACGAGTGTAAAACTGGAGTTTAATAGTTTGTGGAATTGGGAAAATTTCCATTGCGCATGTCTGCTCATTGTGACATGGGGCAATTACTTTTTGGGTAGCCCTTTTTTTTTTTGGGGGGGGGGAGCAACTTGATGCCATCCTAACTGTGTGTTCCATGGACACAATTATTGTTAGTTTACATAAGCAGATAAATATTTAAAGGATGAATGATCTCATCGTAACCCACGACCAGTAAATTATGTCAAATAAACCTTTATACAGGATAAGAATATTGAATGAAATGGTGGGATAGCAATTGTAACATCGAACGTTGTGCTTTGTGGTCACACACGGAACTGAGGCGTTGGTATGTTCAACATTCAAATCCCAAACGGAATACTGCTTAATTGATTACATGAATTCCTAAAGTATTGCACAGACATTTCCTTTGATAATGTACAAAGAAAATGCTATCAAATTAGCAATTAAAGGTTTCTTAATTTCACGGCTTTATATGACCAGTAGAATTTACGATAGCAGCAAATATATACTTATTCTAAAGCTCCAACTGCTAAGGAACAATTGACTGAAACGTGATCACAGAGTCCTACCTATTTAGGATTTTAAGTTCCACTCTTTTTTCCAGGTCAAATTATTGACCGGGTGAACAGTCTCCATTTAGATTGTACAATTTTCCACCGATGAACTAGAATTTTTTTGCTTGCCTAAACTATTAAATGCACGATGAACGAGCCTTTTTGGACACAACGTTTAAGGGGTACTCACATCTCCAAGGTCCTATCCCAATATGTAACAGGTGTAACAATAACAAATCCCTCCAATTAGAAATATAGCATAGTTCTCCTGAATCACAATTTTACCTACTCCATGCGGAGGGCATTGAAGTTGTTTACGCAGCCATGGCTACGACTACTAGTAACTAGCTGTCACTAACCATGGATATCTAAGATAACCCGTGTGCAGGGCATTGCAGTAAGTGACATAGCGAATCAAAAGAACTACCGTATATTACATTTCTAATTGGATGTATTTGCCAATATTATTAATATAAAATATCTCCAATTAGAAATATAGTATTTTTTTTTTTAATTCACCATCTTGCTCACCCCATTTGAAAGGCATTGCATTATCTTCGGTATCCATGGTTATGACCACTCAGTGATCGCTAGTTTGCTTGTAGTTGTAACCATGTAAACCATTGGTGGTATTTGCTAATACTATTATTACAGTTACTTCATGTTGTGATAGGATCTTGGAGATGGGAATACACCTTTAAGTTCTGCAACCCATTCGCATTGCATAATAATCGTGAACGATTAGTCTTAAAGTTAGCCTAGGAGAATCGGCCAGTGTAAATGCAACCGTAGTGCCTTGCATAAGGGGCACATGCCCTAATATTTTGGTTAGGGTTAACAATAAGAAGATTGAATTGCACATAGTTCTGCAGATCACAAATACAATGAACACTAGTGCATGACTGATAGAATTGACCAATTTGGCATGCGGTGTCTCCATCCTTCTGGACGGCACAAGAACAACTGAAGCAGAGTATGAATATAGTTGAGAATAGGGTAAGTGTAGGAGGACACTGATGTGTTTTAAGAACCTATTTAAGAGTTGACAATGTTGGTCAGACTATACCTACATTATGTAAGAAGATCACATACTGAAGAATGCTCCAGATACTGTGATGCAGTGACTCATGCTGCAGCTAGGGGGCGCTGTGTGTGCTCCTCGGGATACGCATGGAGGCGTAACTAATGGTGATGATGAGATAGTGACTGGCATGATTGTAAATGGCCGGCATGTGTTGCAGAGGGAGTCTGCGCTGTAAGGCTGCCGTCACACTAGCAGTATTTGGTGAGTATTTTACATCAGTATTTGTAAGCCAAAACCAGGAGAGGGTGATAAATCCAGAAGTTGCGCATATGTTTCTATTATATTGTTCCTCTATTTGTTCCACTCCTGGTTTTGGCTTACAAATACCGATGTAAAATACTGACCAAATACTGCTTGTGTGACGGCAGTCTAAGGGTATGTGTCCACTTTCAGGATGGCCGGCGGCAGTGGCGTAACTACAAAGTGAGGGGCCCCGATGCGAACTTTCAAATGGGGCCCCCCCGCGCCAAAATATTTCCCACCGAAATTCACATTTTCCCTATTCATTTCGCACACTATAGTCGTGTTGCAATGTTGTGTAGTCTGACCTAATACTGCCCTGTACTCGCTGAGAAAAATGATTTTATAACTAACATGTCCCTATAGTAATATGTCCTCCCTCGCTCTAATTCCAAGCGCACTCCCGGCGTTTGAAATCTGTGTGCTGTTTCTTCCTGGTATGACGCTGCAGTGCGTCATTTCCAGACCTGTGCAGTGTGGGGGTGTATTGGGTGTACTGGTTGGCTCTGGAGCATACGCACTGCACATTCTGACACTGGCAAGTACACGCAATACTCCCCCACAGTGCACATGCTGGGCTCTGCCCACAGCCGTGTACAGCCCGTACACACACGGCTTCGCTCCGAGAACCCGTACACACGGCTCCGCTCCGTACACCTTGTACACACACGGCTCCGCTCCGTACACCTTGTACACACACGGCTCCGCTCCGTACACCTTCCACACACGCGGCTCCGATCCCTACACCTTGTACACATGCGGCTGCGCTCTTTACACCTTGTACACACGCGGCTCTGCACCGTACACCTTGTACACACGCGGCTCCACTCCTTACACCTTGTACACACGCGGCTCCGATCCCTACACCTTGAACACACGGCTTAGCTCCGAGAACTCCGTACACCTTGTACACACGCGGCTCCGCTCCCTACACCTTGTACACATGTGGCTCCGCTCCCTACACCTTGTACACACGCGGCTCCGCTCCCTACACCTTGTACACATGCGGCTGCGCTCTTTACACCTTGTACACACGCGGCTCTGCACCGTGCACCTTGTACACACGCGGCTCCACTCCTTACACCTTGTACACACGCGGCTCCGCTCCATACACCTCTTACACACGCGGCTCCGCTCCATACACCTCTTACACACGCAGCACCACTCCATACACCCCATACATACACGAATCCGCTCACCTCTTTCACCCACGGCTCAGCTTTGTACACACCTGACTCCGCTCCGTACACCTTGCTCCACTACATACATACACGGCTCCGCTCTGTACACCTTGTACACACACGGCTCTGTTACATAAACATCCCCTCATTCAGCACCATGACAATCAAGCACAGCAGAGTCCTGCATAGTGCATACACTGAGGCCACTGATCCTCCCCTGACTCCTCCCCTCCTGTGACCTCATCACAGGTCCTGTGCGCATAGAACAGGTAGGTGTGTGTGTGTGTGTGTGTGTGTGTGTGTCAGGTGTAAGCAGCACATCACTCACCAGCTAATGCCTGCCATCTCTCCAGCTTCAGTCAGTGACACGCACAGCCCTTCTGCTAGGTCACATGTCCTTCACGGACACGCCCACTCGCCGCACACTGCTGAAAGTCTGGGGAAGCTGTGGGCGTGGCCAGCAGGATGCGTGCGTGACTTGTCTCCTTCCCCTGCTACTTGTTTGCTGGACTGGGCGGGCCCTGAAAACACTGTGGGCCCCGTCGCAGTCGCGACCCCTGCGACCGCAGTTGTTACGCCCCTGGCCGGCGGTATCGTCGGAGCGGCTTAGCCGCTCTGCGGTAAGCCCCGCCCCCTTTCTGGGACGCGATGATGCCGGATGTGTTCATAGCACACATCCGGGATCATCGCTCCCCACCATAGGGCCCTGTGCTATATCTTGCGGCGGCGCAGCGTCGCCGCATGATATACGGACATGCTGCGATCTGAAAAGACGCGCACCATGTCCGGAGTCGCAGGGCTGCCGCGTGCGTGTTACCACGCATAGTGGAGACGGGATTTCATTAAATCCCCTCCACTATGCTGTAACATCTGGACGCTGCGTGTCTGACGCTGCGGCTCTATGCAGCGTCAGACACGCAGCGTTTCCTGCACGTGGACACATACCCTAAGACTGAAGTAATGTTGCTGTTCTGGGACCTGGAGTCCCACAAGTGTTTGTATAGTTTGTAAAGGGAGGCTTGCAGGGTTAGCTGGAGAGCTGGGCGGGTCTGGCTAACCACACACACCTCCCACCTATGGGAGTGGTTACAGGTACATAATGTGACCATGGTGTGGTCACATGGTCTCTGTGGTAGAGAGTGTGTAGGCCCTGGACGGCTTGTGTGTTGGAAGGTCCTGTGAGTGGACCGGATCCCTGAATAGCGCAGAGAGACTTGTGTGTTGGGAGATCCTGGGAGTAGGATCAGATCCCTGAATAGCGCACTGAGAGGCCCGTGTTGGAAGTCGAGAGAGAGAGAGAGAGAGAGAGAGAGAGACCACCATCAAAAAACAAAAAACACCACAATAGTGTAAGTGTACAGCATAATTTACAAAGTTGATATTGCTACAATGTTACGTCTATGGCAAACCGTTATATGCATCTCATATCTTTCGGTTGTATACATACCTCAAGATTACAGTATATCCCAACTTATATACATCAAAAAGAATAGCAATTTATAACCATGAATTTGTTAGTTATAGACACTTTACCAGTTGATAACAGTCCTTCTTTGTATGAACATACTTCACATTATCTATATTAAGGGTATGTGCACACGTTGCAGATTTCCTGCAGAACTGCAGCTTTTTTTCCGCGCAGAAACGCTGCAGATCTGCAAGTGATTTACAGTACAATGTAAACCAATGGCAAAAAAAATGCTGTGCTAATGGTGCGGAAAAATCTGCATGGAAAACGCAGCAGATTAAAAAAAAAGGACCATGTCAATTCTTTGTGCAGATCTGCTGCGTTTCTAAACATATTCCATAATAGAAATCTGCAGGGTAAAAAAAATCTGCACAAAAATCTGCAACGTGTGCACATGCCAAAAAAAGGTGCAGATTCTGACCTGCGTTTTCTGCCAAGAAGTGCAGAATCTGCACAGAAAATTCCACAGTCAAATCTGCAACGTGTACACATAGCCTCATGAAAAATCTGAAGCACCAAGTCCATAAATAAGGTCAAAAAAGGAAACTCCGGCATAATAGGAAACAACAACAGAATAGGCCAAGGCAGTGTAACTGAACACTCTAGTTACTGTTTTCTGACCTCTGGGATCAAGCCATATAGAACATGTCTGTTACCAAACTTTAGGAACCAGTAAGAAGGTAAGAATTACAATTTGTTTTACAAGCCAAGAGGTTAAGCTCCGTAAGAAGGGAGAACATTAATGGTTACACAGTCACCTTTAATCTTTCACAGTCTAAAGAACCAAAAATTTGTTATTGTACTTATAACAGTATTATTACATTTAAAGGGCTTTAAAAAAAACCTCTGCAAACTGAAGGGATGCTTTTAATAGAATCAAAGAATGTTGAAGTTGGAAGGGACCTCAAGGGTCATCGTGTCCAACCCCCTGCTCACTGCAGGATTCCCTAAACCATCTCATACATATATGCTAGCCACCTTAGGGAGAGACCCAAGTTGGGCTAAATGTAGCGGGACGAAAGAGACCGAAAAGCCCTCTACTTAAAGGAAATACATAGTGGATGCTTTCCTGAAACGGAAAGTACTTGCAAGCAGCATAATACAAAGAATAGCAGGTTTACCCAGAATCCTTTGCAGTAGGCGGAGCTATGCAAATCATCTCTTTCCACCCCAGTCTAATCCACAGCGCTTGGAACCGCCAAGCGTGCAATGCTGCGGATTAGTTTCTAAATTTACACAGCCAACCAATTCCTACCTGTGGACACGTGTTTCGGGAAAGAGATGATTTGCATAGCTCCGCCTACTGCAAAGGATTCTGGGTAAACCTGCTATTCTTTGTATTATGCTGATCGCTAAACCATCTCAGACAGATGTCTGTCCAGCTGATGTTTGAAGACTTCCATTGAAGGAGTACTCGCCACCTCTCATGGCAGCCTGTTCCACTCATTTATCACCCTTCACTGCCAAAAAGTGTTTTCTAATATCGAATCTGTATTTTCTCCCTTTCAGTTTCATTCCATTGCTTCTCGTGTTTCCATGTGCAAATCAGAATAATTATTATTCCTCGACACTGACATCCCTTCAGATATTTGTACACTATTAAGTCTCCTCTTAGCCTTTTTTTTGCAAGCTAAACAATCCCAGATGCTTTAACCGTTCCTCTTAGGACATGCTTTGAAGTCCGCTCACTGTCCTGGTAGCTCTTCGAAAAACTTGACCCAGTTTATTAATGTCTATTTTCTAAAATGTGGTGACCAGAACTGGACACTGAATTCCAGATGAGGCCTGACTAAAGAGGAGTAGAGGGGTATGATTACTTCATGTGATATAGACTCTTTGCTTCTCTAAATACAACCTAGAATGGTGTTTGCCTCTCTTACTGCTGCATCACACTGTTGACTCATGTGCAGTCTGATCTATTAGTATACCAAAGTCTTTCACACGTGCATTTGCTTAGTTTTATTCCTCCCATTCTATAGATGTAATTTTATTTTCTCTTGCCCAGATGCATAATCTTCCATTTCTCCTTGTTAAATACCATTTTATTAGTTACTGTCCATTGTTCAAGCTTATGTAGATCCTTCTGAATCCTTTCTGTCTCCTATAGTGTTAGCTATCCCTCCTATCTTTGCATCTGCTGCATTTTTTTTTTGTTTACCTGCAGTTCCCTTATCTACATAGTAACATAGTAACATAGTTAGTAAGGCCGAAAAAAGACATTTGTCCATCCAGTTCAGCCTATATTCCATCATAATAAATACCCAGATCTACGTCCTTCTACAGAACCTAATAATTGTATGATACAATATTGTTCTGCTCCAGGAAGACATCCAGGCCTCTCTTGAACCCCTCGACTGAGTTCGCCATCACCACCTCCTCAGGCAAGCAATTCCAGATTCTCACTGCCCTAACAGTAAAGAATCCTCTTCTATGTTGGTGGAAAAACCTTCTCTCCTCCAGACGCAAAGAATGCCCCCTTGTGCCCGTCACCTTCCTTGGTATAAACAGATCCTCAGCGAGATATTTGTATTGTCCCCTTATATACTTATACATGGTTATTAGATCGCCCCTCAGTCGTCTTTTTTCTAGACTAAATAATCCTAATTTCGCTAATCTATCTGGGTATTGTAGTTCTCCCATCCCCTTTATTAATTTTGTTGCCCTCCTTTGTACTCTCTCTAGTTCCATTATATCCTTCCTGAGCACCGGTGTCCAAAACTGGACACAGTACTCCATGTGCGGTCTAACTAGGGATTTGTACAGAGGCAGTATAATGCTCTCATCATGTGTATCCAGACCTCTTTTAATGCACCCCATGATCCGGTTTGCCTTGGCAGCTGCTGCCTGGCACTGGCTGCTCCAGGTAAGTTTATCATTAACTAGGATCCCCAAGTCCTTCTCCCTGTCAGATTTACCCAGTGGTTTCCCGTTCAGTGTGTAATGGTGATATTGATTCCCTCTTCCCATGTGTATAACCTTACATTTATCATTGTTAAACCTCATCTGCCACCTTTCAGCCCAAGTTTCCAACTTATCCAGATCCATCTGTAGCAGAATACTATCTTCTCTTGTATTAACTGCTTTACATAGTTTTGTATCATCTGCAAATATCGATATTTTACTGTGTAAACCTTCTACCAGATCATTAATGAATATGTTGAAGAGAACAGGTCCCAATACTGACCCCTGCGGTACCCCACTGGTCACAGCGACCCAGTTAGAGACTATACCATTTATAACCACCCTCTGCTTTCTATCACTAAGCCAGTTACTAACCCATTTACACACATTTTCCCCCAGACCAAGCATTCTCATTTTGTGTACCAACCTCTTGTGCGGCACGGTATCAAACGCTTTGGAAAAATCGAGATATACCACGTCCAATGACTCACTGTGGTCCAGTCTATAGCTTACCTCTTCATAAAAACTGATTAGATTGGTTTGACAGGAGCGATTTCTCATAAACCCATGCTGATATGGATTTAAACAGTTATTCTCATTGAGATAATCCAGAATAACATCCCTCAGAAACCCTTCAAATATTTTACCAACAATAGAGGTTAGACTTACTGGCCTATAATTTCCAGGTTCACTTTTAGAGCCCTTTTTGAATATTGGCACCACATTTGCTATGCGCCAGTCCTGCGGAACAGACCCTGTCGCTATAGAGTCACTAAAAATAAGAAATAATGGTTTATCTATTACATTACTTAGTTCTCTTAGTACTCGTGGGTGTATGCCATCCGGACCCGGAGATTTATCTATTTTAATCTTATTTAGCCGGTTTCGCACCTCTTCTTGGGTTAGATTGGTGACCCTTAATATAGGGTTTTCATTGTTTCTTGGGATTTCACCTAGCATTTCATTTTCCACCATGAATACCGTGGAGAAGAAGGTGTTTAATATGTTAGCTTTTTCCTCGTCATCTACAACCATTCTTTCCTCACTATTTTTTAAGGGGCCTACATTTTCAGTTTTTATTCTTTTACTATTGATATAGTTGAAGAACAGTTTGGGATTAGTTTTACTCTCCTTAGCAATGTGCTTCTCTGTTTCCTTTTTGGCAGCTTTAATTAGTTTTTTAGATAAATCCATCGCGTTTCGGAATACGCCGATTCCTTCATCAGGGATGGTCCGATGGGCGTTATGGGCGCTTATATATCGCCCCTAGCGCTAAATCTAGATGATTTATAAAAATGTTGTACAACACTGTGGCCAGGACAGAGCCTTGTCGTACCCCACATGAAACACTTTTCCAATTTGATGTGCAACCATTTCTTATCACTCTTTGAATACGATCACTGAGCCAGTTATGAATCAATCTAAGCGAAGCCTTGTCAATCCCATACTTAGTAATTTTTTTCAATAAGGATAGTATGAGATACTTTGTCAAATGCTTTGCTGAAGTTGAGCTATACTATATCTACCAAATTTCCCTGATCTACCCAGTCAGTGATTCCATCATGGCTCTGGTTAATTACTGTATTCTCATCCAAGTACTTACATACATGCTGTTTAATAATTTTTTCTAAGATCTTTCCAAGTATAGAAGTAAGGCTCACTGGTCTGTAATTTCCTGGCTCAGCCTTCTTTCTTGTTTGAGGAAGGGACAATATTTGCCCATCTTCAAATTTTCTGGGACTTCCCCCTATTTTCCAGGATTTTTCAAAGATTCTGGCTAGTGGTTTTTGCAATTTCCTCTGCAAACTCTTTCAGTAACCTAGGATGTAATTTATCAGGACCAGGAGCTTTTAAATTCATTTAAATTAGCTAAGCGTTCTCTCACCATCTCTGTTTATGGACAGAGTGGATTATTATATTTCTTCGATGGCACTATGAAGATCAGTTGATGTTGCATTTGCTTTCTTTGAGAACATGGATGCAAAAGAGGAATTAAAAATTTGGCACTCAATCATTTTCGACCACTTTACCCTTTTATGACAAATATAAAAAAATAGCCCAAGGCGCTGCACTTAATCTCGGATCTTTGCTGCAAATAAAAAGGCAATACCACCCTTTTTGTCCAGTTTTAGATTAATGTGTGTAAAAGATTTATATTTGCGTTTAAAGACCGGATATTGCAAAAGTACCCAAAAAGTATGCAAATGAGTGGGATATACAAATTGGCAAAGTCTATACGCCACCACAAAAATAAATGTTGAATTACCTTTGCATGAGAGGATAATGCGGGGATGATGGTCCCGAAGAGAGACGGTCCTTGCGATATGCAGATGTAGTTGCATGTGCGTAGTTGATTAATGCGATATGGCTTTTTCACCAGGGAGTTCCACAGAGCAAAAAGAATTCCTTAGTAGTGGTGCGCTGTCCCGGCCTGTATCAAAATACCGCGTACAGGCAGTATCGATGTAGAACCGGCATACAGTCAGCAAGACGCAGAGGGCTGCAGGACCTTGCGTGACGTCACGGTCACGTGGTGATTCAAGTGACTGGCTATGGAGCGCCTGAAGGACCACAATCCATCGCGTTTCGGAATACGCCGATTCCTTCATCAGGGATGGTCCGATGGGCGTTATGGGCGCTTATATATCGCCCCTAGCGCTAAATCTGATAAATTCCAGGCCTTCATAGGAATTAAAACATTCATGAGGAAATTGGCTATTAAAAAATATTATATTTAGAAAAAAAATATTGACGAATCACCCTGAATGCTCAATAGTAGTTTCTGACCGATATAAACACACTTCTTTAAACAAGAAATCTAACTTTCACCCGGTCCAAGAATACTCAAAAGCCTTTGAGGCCTTCCAGAAAAATGAGATCCATGATGAGAAATATTAGCAATAAAAGATGTGGTAAATTTAAATATATAGTCTGTCTAATGATGAGCGTAAAGCCATCCAACAACATCAAGACAACAGAGCAATCACTGTCAGACCCGCTGATAAAGGAAGAGGTAGTTATTTTAAACACTATGGATTACAATAAAGAGGTTTTACTCCTACTGGGAGACAAATGGACAAGATATTAGTGGGAGATCCATCAGAGGGCTATCTTAAAGATATGCAACATCTAATAAAAGGGGGACTTCAGAAAGGTTATTTAAATAAATATGAGTTTGATTTTATCAACACCACCTATCCTAGAGTCCCATACTTCTATAATTTACCTAAGGTCCACAAAGATCCACTCCATCCACCTGGGAGACCTATAGTTTCTGGAAGATAGTTCCCATATTTTACAAATTTTACAAACCATTCAATGGGAAGACCACTATATTATGGGAACTCTGGACATCACCTCCTTATATACGAATATTCAACATGAAAATGGCTGCGAAGCAGTCAATCACTTCATGTCTAAGAATGGCACTATATTAAGTGACCAGATCGCTTTTATTTTAGAGTGTGTTAATTTTATATTAACCCACAATTATTTTCGGTACGGGATGGACTACTACTCCCAGCAGTGGGGCACCGCGATGGGTACTAGGTTCACCCCCAGTTATGCTAATTTATATGTAGGTAAGTGGGAGGATGAAACCATCTACATTGATGATGCACTACGGTCCTTTGGAGGCGTTTTATTGATGACATTGTTTTTATTTGGTCTGGTGGTCCTATTTTATTGTTGGATTTTATTCATGAATTAAATAAAAATCATTTTTTAAACTTCACAACCACCACCAAAGAAATTAATTTTTTAGCTTTAAAGATTTTTATTGATGAAAAACCAATTCATACTCTCACGTACCATAAACCTACAGATTCTAATAATTGCATTTCTTTGGACAGCTGCCACCTCCCAAGCTGGCTCATGAATGTTCCTAAAGGTACCGTCACACTTAGCGACGCTGCAGCGATACCGACAACGATCCGGATCGCTGCAGCGTCGCTGTTTGGTCGCTGGAGAGCTGTCACACAGACCGCTCTCCAGCGACCAACGATGCCGGTAACCAGGGTAAACATCGGGTAACTAAGCGCAGGGCCGCACATAGTAACCCGATGTTTACCCTGGTTACCATCCTAAAAGTAAAAAAACCAAACAGTACATACTTAAGTACAGCCGTCTGTCCTCCAGTGCTGTGCTCTGCACTCCTCCTGTACTATCTGTGTGAGCACAGCGGCCGGAAAGCAGAGCGGTGACGTCACCGCTCTGCTTTCCGGCTGACAGACGCTCACAGCCAGAGCAGGAGGAGAGCAGAGCACAGCGCTGGAGGACAGACGGCTGTAGGTAAGTATGTAGTGTTTGTTTTTTTTACTTTTAGGATGGTAACCAGGGTAAACATCGGGTTACTAAGCGCGGCCCTGCGCTTAGTTAGCCGATGTTTACCCTGGTTACCAGTGAAGACATCGCTGAATCGGTGTCACACACGCCGATTCAGCGATGTCTGCGGGGAGTCCAGCGACCAAATAAAGTTCTGGACTTTCTTCCCCGACCAGCGACAGCACAGCAGGGGCCTGATCGCTGCTGCCTGTCACACTGGACGATATCGCTAGCGAGGACGCTGCAACGTCACGGATCGCTAGCGATATCGTCTAGTGTGACGGTACCTTAAGAGCCCACAGAAACTGTTCAAGAGCAAAAGACTTTGATGTAGAAGCTGACACCCTAATTGAAATATTTCATAATAAAGGATATGATAAGGAGTTACTTACACAAACAAAACCGTTAGTGGAAAAATTGCCTTGAGAAACTTTATTGCAGCACAAAGAAAAAATAGCAAGAATATTAATTACTTGAAAAATGACGAAGTTCCAATCATAACCCAATATAATGTCAATAGTAGAATTTAAAAAAAAATGTATCCAAGCACTGGAGCATCTTAAAGGAAGACAAGGTTATTGGTGGAGTACTAGCAGAATGTCCTAAATTTGTTTATAGGAAGGCAAATAATTTGGGTAACATGATAGCCCCACGATCTCTAAACCACTGAATTTAAGGGCCTCTCATTCACAACAGCCTCCCTCCAGTTTCTTTCCATGTAGAAAGTGCCTACCATGTAAAAAAACTATTTAATATTGTGAACCAGTCAATAGAAGTCAATATCAAAGACTTCATTACTTGTACCACTCAGGGGGTGATTTATGGCCTAACATGCCCTTGTGGTAAATTGTATATAGGGCACACTATTTGCCAATGAGCACAAGAATTGGGGAATATCTACGTAATATCTGTAACAAATTTACGGGCCATCCTCTATCCCAACATATTTTAGAGCATCATGGTGGTTCACCTAATGGCATCAAAGTTACTGGAATCAAAATTGTTAAAAAAAAAGTTGGAGACAAAATTTTATCCACCAGATGTCTCAGGAAGAAAGTAGGTGGATTTTTCAAATGAACACTAATACCCAATGGTCTAAATAGTGAGATTGAATTATTTGCTTTTAATATATAATGCAGGATCATATATAAGCGCCCATAACGCCCATCGGACCATCCCTGACGAAGGAATCAGCGTATTCCGAAACACGTTGGATTGTGGTCCTTCGGGCACTACATAGCCAGTCACGTGCAGCCCTCTGCACTGTGCTGGCTGTATGCCGGTTCTACACCGATACTGCCTGCACGCGGTGTCTTGATATAAACTAACAGAGGCGGCTGTCAACAGGCGGGACGGCGCCTCACTACTAAGGAATTCTTTTTGCTCTATGGAACTGCGTGGTGAAAAAGCCATATTGCATTAATCAACTACGCACAAACAACTACATCTGCATATTGCAAGGACCTTCTCTCTTCGGGACCATCATCCCCGCGCTATCCTCTCATGCAAAGGTAATTCAACATTTATTTTTGTGGTGGTGTATAGAGACTTTGCCAATTTGTATATCCCACTCATTTGTATACTTTTTGGGTACTTTTGCAATATCCGGTCTATTAGCGCAAATATAAATCTTTTACACACTTTACCCTTTTATCCTGTTAAAATACTAATGATGTACATGGAGGGATGTTTACCCATTTTTACCACTGTGTATCTAGTAAAGTTACCCCATTCATTCCATTATTTGATCACCTTATTGCTGAGGCCTTTGACTTGCTGCAAAGTTCAAGTAACTGGATCTGTGCTTCATCAGAAAAAGCTCCGATGATGCACCAGACATCAATTAGTTGCAAACAATCACAGGTCAGTGCAGTTAGGTGACCATGGGCAGTCCCTTGACATAACTGGTTCTTCAGGCCAATAGATGGAACGGAGGGAGAAAATTCCCTAATATTGTTTGATTTTATTTTAAATCTTTAGTTTTAAGTGGAGTCAATCTGTCAAAACTTGGAAACTTGAACTATGCTCAGCAAGTCTCAACAACTGAGTTATGCTGGTAATATACAATGCAGCGCCAGATAAATTTTACTATTTACCACATGGCCTTGTTGTAAATGACTATACCTTTGACTATACCTGAAAAAAAAACAAAAACGACCAGTTACCTGATCTCCCATTCTAGTGGTCGCCTTAATGAGTATGAAAAGGAACATTTAAAGTGTAAAGCCAATTGAATCATCACAAAATAGTAAAAATCTTGCGTAAAATGGTTGCGTGTTTCACAGAACAGTGAAAAATAATTCTTAAATTTCACAGGATCACGCACATCTCCCAATGACAATTGAAGTAAGAGTGCCAAATGTCGAATAATTGGATTTACATTTCATTTATGGCACATTGATGAAGTCAGAAGACAAGCTGATTTGATGATTTTTGGTTTATCTTTTGGGTGAGAAGGTGTCATTGAGTGGGAAAAAAAGGCATTCAGGTTTCGCTTCATAATAACGTTCAACTTCATGCAAACTGCATTAAAATCCACATTGAGCCTGTATGAAGAATCTAGCCAACATGCTTCAGATGCATAAGTCTTACTTGTAGGTTAGGCAGTAAGCTGTAATGTCCGATGCAGTCTGAAACACGTCAGCTAGACTACGCACGGCCTCCATGTGGATTTTCATTTGGTATGACTCCATGAATGATGAAATATCTATTTTGCTTTTTAGTTAGCTGTCGCCCTGTCCCGGGGTCTCCATGCATGGGATGGACAATCGTCAATGAAAGGGGGGCTGATATTTGTCGTCTTTGTTCTACCGATAACCCATCTCACACAGAACCTTACTTTTCCCAGATTTAACCATTGTGATATTACAAATAAATGTGAGCGTTTCTAAAGCTCTACTACACTCAACTTGTGATGACTTTTTTTTTGTTTTGTTTTTTAGACAATTCACATGAATTCAACGAATGATACAAGATTAAAAAAAAAAAAAGTGAAAACAACACAGTGACTTCAAGTGATGTGTCACAAACCCTGCGGATGCACACATACTGGTTGCCAATAATTAGAATAGAATCACATTACCTTCCCTCATTAACCAACTCAATGAAAGCAAGTCCAGCGTTCTTCTGAATAGAGTTCTGCCATTCCTAAAATATAAAAACAGGTAAAAACAGATGAAAACAACTGTTTCAACCAAAGACAGCTTCTTCTATTTATCACAGAAAAAGAATAATGAAAAGCAAATTGCTTAAGTTTCCATGTCTCAAGAACAGAACAAAACAAGAGAAAAGAGGATGTGTTATACGTACAAAAGTACAAAGAATGCACTACACAACATACTAAATAAATGCAAAAGAAGTTCCCTGCCAGTGGCACCCTTCCCTCCCAGAAAAACATATGCAATAACAAAATAAGTGAACTCCTCAAAGTGTATAAATAAGATAGAAAAAAATAGCATGCAAGTATGCCAAGGAAAAGCAATATCAGTAAGGGGATGCAAAAAATATAACAAATACAGTACAAAAAGACCAACGGTTCCCCAGATATGAAGAAAAGGGGGACAAAATCCCTTGTGTCACATGTTACACCACCAGCAGTGGCTTCTTCAGGGGTTTTCCATTATATATATATATATATATATATATATATATATATATATATATATATATATATATATATATATATATATATATATATATATATATATGTGTTTTTTTAACAAATGCAGCTGAAATTTGGCTTGTAAGTTTTCAAATTACATTTTAAGAGTATAAAATAAATAAATTATATATATTTATATATATATATATATATATATATATTTATTTATTTATTTTATACTCTTAAAATGTAATTTGAAAACTTACAAGCCAAATTTCAGCTGCATTTGTTAAAAAAACATACATATACATATATATATATATATATATATATATATATATATATATATATATATATATATATACATACATACATACACTTTTTTTTTTTATACTCTTAACATCGCTGTTATCGTACTGACCCGAAGAATAAAACTGCTTTACCAATTTTACCAAAAGTGGAACGGTATAAACACCCCCCCCAAAAAAAATTCATGAATAGCTGGTTTTTGGTCATTCTGCCTCACAAAAATTACAATAAAAAGCAATCAAAAAATGTCACGTGCCCGAAAATGTTACCAATAAGAACGTCAACTCGTCCCGCAAAAAACAAGACCTCACATGACTCTGTGGACCAAAATATGGAAAACTTATAGCTCTCAAAATGTGGAGACGCAAAAACTATTTTTTGCAATAAAAAGAGTCTTTTAGTCTGTGACGGCTGCCAATCATAAAAATCAGCTAAAAAAAACCCGCTATAAAAGTAAATCAAACCCCCCTTCATCACCCCTTAGTTAGGGAAAAATAATAAAATTAAAAAAATGCATTTATTTCCATTTTCCCATTAGGTTTAGGGCTAGGGTTGGGGGGGGGGGGGGGGGGGGGGTTAGGGTTAGGGCTGGGGCTAGAGATAGGTTTAGGGTTTCAGTTAGAATTGGGGGTTTCCACTGTTTAGGCACATCAGGGGCTCTCCAAACGCGACATTGCGTCCCATCTCAATTCCAGAAAATTCTGCGTTGAAAAAGTAAAACAGTGCTCCTTCCCTTCCGAGCTCTCCCGTGCCCATGAGCGTACTCAGGACAAATTGGACAACAACTTTTGGGGTCCAATTTCTCTTCTTACCCTTGGGAAAATAAAAATTTGGGGGGCTAAAAAACACATTTTTGTGGGAAAAAAATGATTTTTTATTTTCACGGCTCTGCGTTATAAACTGTAGTGAAACACTTGGGGGTTCAAAGTTCTCACAACACATCTAGATAAGTTCCTTAGGGGTCTACTTTCCAAAATTGTGTCACTTTGGGGGAGTTTCAATGTTTAGGCACATCAGTGGGGTTGAGGGGTCTAGTTTCTAATATGGGGTCACTTGTGGGGGGTTTCTACTGTTTAGGTACATTAGGGGCTCTGCAAACGCAATGTGACGCCTGCAGACCAATCCATCTAAGTCTGCATTTCAATGGCGCTCCTTCCCTTCCGAGCACTACAAAGCGCCCAAACGGTGGTACACCCCTCCCCCCCCCCCCCCACATATGGAGTATCAGCCTACTCAGGACAAATTGGACAACTTTTGGGGTCCAATTTCTCCTGTTACCCTTGGGAAAATACAAAACTGGGGGCTAAAAAATAATTTTGTGGGAAAAAAATATTTTTTTATTTTCACGGCTCTGCGTTCTAAACTGTAGTGAAACAGTTGGGGGTTCAAAGCTCTCACAACACATCTAGATAAGTTTCTTAGGGGTCTACTTTCCAAAATTGTGTCACTTTTGGGGAGTTTCAATGTTTTGGCACATCAGTGGCTCTCCAAATGCAACATGGCGTCCCATCTCAATTCCTGTCAATTTTGCATTGAAAAGTCAAACGGCGCTCCTTCCATTCTGAGCTCTGCCTTGCGCCCAAACAGTGGTTTACCCCCACATATGGGGTATCTGCGTACTCAGGACAAATTGTACAACAACTTTTGGGGTCCATTTTCTCCTGTTACCCTTGGTAAAATAAAACAAATTGGAGCTGAAGTAAATTTTGTGTGAAAAAAAGTTAAATGTTCCTTTTTTATTTAAACATTCCAAAAATTCCTGTGAAACAACTGAAGGGTTAATAAACTTTTAGAATGTGGTTTTGAGCACCTTGAGGGGTGCACTTTTTAGAATGGTGTCAAACTTGGTGTTTTTCTATCATATAGACCCCTCAAAATGACATCAAATGAGATGTGGTCCCTAAAAAAAAATGGTGTTGTAAAAATGAGAAATTGCTGGTCAAATTTTAACCCTTATAACACCCTAACAATAAAAATGTTGGTTCCAAAACTGTGCTAATGTAAAGTAGATATGTGGGAAATGTTACTTAAGTATTTTGTGTGACATCTCTGTGATTTAAGGGCATTAAAATTCAAAGTTGGAAAATGCCATTTTTTTCACAACTAAACACAAGTCTTATCGAAGAAATGTTACCACTATCATGAAGTACAATATGTCACGAGAAAACAGTCAGAATCATCAGTATCCGTTGAAGCGTCCCAGAGTTGTAACTTCATAAAGGGACAGTGGTCAGAATTGTAAAAATTGACCCGGTCATTAACGTGCAAACCACCCTTGGGGCTTAAGGGGTTAATTATGGTTTTCTAGCCCATTCCAGCTTTATGCAGGGCTATGATCTTGTCCTTGACAGCCTTAGAAAGCTCTTTGGTCTTGCCCATGTTGTAAAGGTTAGAGTCTGACTGATGAATTGAGTCTGTGGACAGGAGTCTTTTATAAACATGACTATGTAAGACAGCTGTCTTTAATGCAAGTAAAGGCCCCTTCACATTAAGCGACGCTGCAGCGATACCGACAACGATCCGGATCGCTGCAACGTCGCTGTTTGGTCGCTGGAGAGCTGTCACACAGACCGCTCTCCAGCGACCAACGATGCCGGTAACCAGGGTAAACATCGGGTAACTAAGCGCAGGGCCGCACTTAGTAACCCGATGTTTACCCTGGTTACCTTCCTAAAAGTAAAAAAAAAAAAACAAACAGTACATACTTACCTACCGCTGTCTGTCCTCCAGCGCTGTGCTCTGCACTCCTCCTGTACTGTCTGTGTGAGCACAGCGGCCGGAAAGCAGAGCGGTGACGTCACCGCTCTGCCTTCCGGCTGACCGACGCTCACAGCCAGTACAGGAGGAGTGCAGAGCACAGCGCTGGAGGACAGACAGCGGTAGGTAAGTATGTAGTGTTTGTTTTTTTTTTACTTTTAGGATGGTAACCAGGGTAAACATCGGGTTACTAAGCGCGGCCCTGCGCTTAGTTACCCGATGTTTACCCTGGTTACCAGTGAAGACATCGCTGGATCGGTGTCACACACGCCGATCCAGCGATGTCAGCAGGAGTCCAGCGACGAAATAAAGTTCTGGACTTTATTCAGCGACCAACGATCTCCCAGCAGGGGCCTGATAGTTGGTCGCTGTCACACATAACGATTTCATTAACGATATCGTTGCTACGTCACAAAAAGCAACGATATCGTTAACAATATCGTTATGTGTGAAGGTACCTTAACGAGTTGATTAGGAGCATCTAACTGGTCTGTAGGAGCCAGAACTCTTAATGGTCGGTACAGGATCAAATACGTATTTATCACTGCAAAATGCAAATTTATATAATTTATACAATGTGATTTTCTGTATTTTATTTTTGATGTTTTATCTCTCAATGTTAGACTTAACATACCCTTAAAATTATTGACTGTTAATGTCAGTGGGCAAACTTACAAGATCAGCAAGTGATCAAATACTTATTACCCCCACTAATAAAAAAAATATATATCTAATAATAATAATAATAATAATAATAATAATAATAATAATAATAATATCTAATATATAAAGCTGAATGTGTGTGTGTGTGTGTGTGTGTGTGTGTGTGTGTGTGTGTGTGTGTGTGTGTGTGTGTGTGTGTGTGTATGTGTGTATGTATGTATGTCCGGGATTGGCATCTGCACCGTCGCAGCTACAGCCACAAAATTTTGCACAGTCACACGTCTGGACCCCGAGAGCGTCATAGGCTATGTTGTGAGGCGAAATTTTAACCCCGCGCGTTCCAATTTACCAAACAATTTGGCCCCTATCTACATACAGGGGAAAAAGGCAGCTGCCAGATGTGAACAAAGGGGACTTAAAGAACAAGAGCGATGGCACCAAAGAGTATATACCGTACAGATGCTAAGGTGGGGCCCCGACATGGGATACTCGCCACACGCGGGGATATGAACACACACACAAAATGCGCCACACACTACCAAGTGCTTGAACACACATACCACCCTCAGCACATATTTCACCACACATACACCAACCTCGCCACATAAAAGTTGAAACACAAAAGTCGCCGCTCAAAACTCGCCACACGCCAAATTCGCCACATGCAAAACTAGGCTCACGCAAAACTCGCTACACGTGCAAAACTCACCTCAAGGAAAACTCGCCACACGCAAAACTTGCACACGCGGAAAAATTGCCACATGCACAAAAGTTGCAACACATGCAAAAGTTGCCTCACACAAAACTTACACATACTCAAAACGCACCACACATAAAACTCGACGCGCAAAACACACTAACCTGTCACATGCAACTCGACACACAAAAAGTTGCTACACGCATGTCGCCACACAAAACTCATCTCACAAAAGTCGCTACATGCATGTCGCCACACGCAACTCAACACAAACAAAGTGACACATGAAACTCGCCCTAAAACACACACAAGTCTGGTATTATCCTTCAAAAATAAAAATCTGATTAATAAGCAGACAAACTACAAGAGCAACAAATGTACCATATAGGAAATACGACAGCTGTCAGTCACATGACCTGTCTATTATGTGTATGTGTGAGCTAATATATATACTGTCGGGGGGAGGGCTTCCTGTTGTCTGGGGATTTATCAGGCTGCTAATAGCAACCAAACAGCTCAGCTTCTACTTTGCTACAGTTAATTAATCTGAGCACTGATTGGTTAATATAGGCAGGACATTCTCAGTATAACAAAGCTTGTGTGAGGTAATAGCATGTTGTTAGGGCGTGTTGGTGGAAAGGCTGATGTCAGTCACATTACCTCTATGTGAGAGGATATAGAAACTGCCAGTTACAGACTATTTTTACCACAAAAATGCCTCATAAGAAGAGGAATTCCATGGCACCAATGTCAGCTGATGCGAAAAGAAAAGCTGCATTACGAGCCAATGAAAAATGTGAAGACCGAGAAACAAGGCTGACACATGAGAACAGCAGCTGCTTCCTCAAGAGCCAATGAACTTTCTGAGGTGAGGGAAGCGAGGCTTGCAGAGCTGAAAACAAGAGCTGCTTCCTCAAGGGCCAATGAACTTTCTGAGGAGAGGGAAGCGAGGCTTGCAGACATGAAAACAAGAGCTGCTTCCTCAAGAGCCAAAGAAGTTTCTGAGGACAGGGAAGCGAGACTTGCACATAAGAGAAAAAGAGCTTAAGAGCCAATGAGTCATCTCAGCAGAGAGAAGGCCGACTTGCCGCTAAGAGAATTGCTATTTCTTCCACCAGGGCACAGGAAATGGTTGGAGATTTGAAACATGCTGCCTTTTGTTACCATTCAGACATAAACTATCAGGATAATCCTAAAGTTCAGATAGGAAAAATGGATGTGGTCTGCATGTACTGCAGTGCCCTTAAATGGAAAGATGAACCGCCAGGTTTATGCTGTGCAAATGGCAAGATAAAACTTCCACCTCTCCTGTCACCACCAGATCCCCCTAAAGTCTCTGATGACGGGTACCAGTACAATATCAAAGCATTTCTTGGACAACATCAGGAAGTACAACTCCTGCTTCCAAATGACATCATTTGGTGCAACAAAAATGTTTACAACAGGATTTCTGCCGACATTCAAAGTTCAAGGACAGGTTTACCACTCAATTGGCTCACTGCTTCCAGTACAAGGAGAAGAACCTCAATTTCTTCAACTCTTCTTCATGGGAAATGCAGAAGCAGAGGCGCAGCGGAGATGCTCTTTAATTCCTAACACTCGCCTTGATATTGTCACTATTTTGCAGCAGTTCCTTCACTCAAACAATCCATATGTTCAACTTTTCAAGACTCCACTTGAATGCATGCCAAATGACGATTACAAAGTTGTAATTTGAGCTGACAAAACACCACAAGGTGAACATCAGCGACGTTTCAATGCTCCCACATTTGATGATGTAGCAATCTTGATTGTAGGCAATGATTTTCAAAGCCGTGACATTGTGCTTCAGAAAAGGAACAATAGTTTGCAACGAGTAGCAGAAACTCACAGGTCCTATGATGCACTGCAATATCCAATCATCTTTTGGCAGGGACAGGATGGCTATCACTTTGGAATACCTCAGACAGATCCTACAACAGGCAACCCTTCAGGAAAAAAAGTGTCTGCCATGAACTTCTATGCATATAGGATCATGACAAGATTTGCAGAGGAAAATCACATCTTGAAATGCAAACACCTCTTCCACCAATTTATTGTTGACATGTATGCAAAGATTGAGAGTGAACGTCTTTTATATATCCGACTAAATCAAAAGAAGCTCAGGGCAGAGGAATATATTCACCTTAGAGATGCTGTTGCAAATGATGCTGATCCAAAAGAGTTGGGGAAAATGGTTATTCTTCCATCAACTGTCACTGGAAGCCCACGACACATGCATGAATACACACAGGATGCAATGACTTATGTGAGAAAGTATGGCCATCCAGATCTTTTCATCACCTTTACTTGCAATCCTGCCTGGGAGGAAATTGGAGGGCACCTGTTGCCGGGCCAAAAATCAGTGAATCGCCATGACCTTATTGCTCGGGTTTTCAAACAGAAACTTTCAAAAATGACTAATCTCATCACAAAAACACATGTTTATGGTGAGACGCAGTGCTGGATGTATTCAGTTGAATGGCAAAAAAGAGGCCTTCCTCACGCCAACATCTTGATCTGGCTGAAGCAAAAAATACAGCCTACCGAAATTGACAATATCATCAGTGCCGAATTGCCAGACCTTCGGATTGACCAATTGCTGTTTGACACCATCACAAAAAACATGATCCATGGTCCGTGTGGGAGTCTCAACAAAAATTCTCCCTGTATGATTTATGGCAGGTGTTCAAAGCATTACCCACGATCCCTGGTTCAAGAAACCCAAACAGGACAAGATGGATATCCAGTTTACCGAAGAAGAAAGCCAGGGGATGGTGGTTTCACATCAAAGCTCAAAATGCGTGTTGGATCATCACTCCAAGAGATAGAAATTGACAACAGGTGGGTAGTGCCTTATAACCCTTTGCTCTCAAAAATCTTCCAGGCCCACATAAATGTCGAATCTTGCCACTCTGTGAAATCTATCAAGTATATCTGCAAATATGTCCACACAGGAAGTGATCAAGCAGTTTTTGAACTCCAGAAAAATGGACCTATTATTGATAAAGTGGAGGCATTCCAGATGGGCAGGTACATAAGCAGCAATGAAGCTGTTTGGAGAATACTAGGCTTCTCCATTCATGAGCGCTACCCACCAGTTGTGCATCGGAGTGTGCACTTGGAAAATGGACAGAGAATTTATTTTAACCCAGCAAACTTGCAGCAGCAGCTCCTAACACCACCTAAGACAACCCTCTTGGCATTTTTTGAGCTGTGTCAACAAGACCCTTTTGCAAAAACAATTCTCTACTGTGATTTACCAAAGTACTACACTTGGAATGCCTCCAGAAAAACACTGGAACGGAGGAAACGGGGCCTTGATATTGAAGGCTATCCAGGGGTGAAAGCAACTGATACGCTTGGTCGCGGCTACACTGTTCATCCGTCAAATGCAGAGTGCTTCTACCTGCGCGTGTTACTTCATGTTGTCAAAGGCCCTACATCATTTTCTGACTTGAAGACCGTCGGAGCCCATGTGTGTGAAACATTCAGGGAAGCTTGCCAAAGAAAAGGACTTCTGGAAAATGATGGACACTGGGACATGACCCTCAGTGAAGCTGCAGCCACACAAACCCCAAAGCGACTAAGACACCTCTTTTCTATTATTCTAACAACATGTAGCATTTCAAATCCTCTTGAGATTTGGACAAAGTTCAAAACTGATCTTAGTGAGGACATCCTCATGCAGATTAGAAGGGAAAATCCTCAGCAACTCATCAACTTCACTGAGGAAATGTTCAAGGAAACTTTAATGCTCCTTGAAGACCAGTGCATAGCAATGTCAGGAAAAGCCTTACAGTTGCTTGGTTTGCCTGCTCCAATAAGAAATCCTGAAGGCAACCAAATGTGTAGGGAGATTTTCATAGAAACAAACTACAATATTGATGAACTGACAGCATGTGTGTCTCAGAACGAGCCAATATTGGTACCAGATCAAAGGGACGCCTATAACTATATTTTAAGTTTCAGTGAAACCAACAAAGGTGGGATTGTCTTCCTCGATGCTCCAGGTGGAACAGGAAAGACATTTGTAATCAACTTGCTCCTGGCAAAATTTCGACAACAAAAAAAGATTGCACTTGCAGTGGCATCTTCTGGAATTGCAGCTACGCTTTTAAACGGTGGCAGGACAGCATATTCGACATTCAAACTACCACTTAACCTGTCTCATAGTGACAGCCCTGTGTGTAATATTGCCAAGGGATCAGGACTGGCCAAATTGCTTAAAAAATGCAGTGCTATCATTTGGGATGAATGCACCATGTCACACAAAAGGGCTCTGGAAGCAGTGGACAGACTTCTGCAAGACCTGCGTAGCAACAAATATATCATGGGAGGAGTAGTTGTTTTGGCAGGTGACTTCCGCCAAACACTACCTGTTATTCCAAGATCAACCCCTGCAGACGAACTCAATGCCTGTCTGAAAGCATCGTACCTTTCGAGAAAAGTAAAGAAAATGTCACTGAACACAAACATGAGGGTCTACATGACAGGCGATGTTTCTGCTGGACTGTTTTCGAGCCAGCTGTTGACTATTGGAGATGGCAAGGCACCAGTAAACTCAACCACTGGACAGATCACCTTCCCAAGCAACTTTTGTTGCATTGTGACTTCCATTGAGGAGTTGAAAGCAAAGGTTTTTCCAAACATTCAACTCCACTTCAAAAATTCTGGCTGGCTGTGTGAAAGGGCTATTCTAGCTCCCAAAAATGACAGTGTCAACGAGATCAATCTTCAATTCTAAATCTCCTTCCAGGTGTGTGCACAACCTACAAGTCAGTAGATACAGTAATAGACCCTGCTCAAGCATTATTTTATCCAACTGAGTTCCTCAATTCCTTGGAGCCACAAGGACTTCCTCCTCACAACCTCTTTCTAAAACCTGGAGCACCTATTCTGTTATTGAGAAATTTGGATCCACCAAAGCTGTGTAATGGAACAAGACTCTTGATTAAGAACCTGTTTCCACATGTAATTGAGGCAACCATTTTGACAGGATGTGCCACAGGAGAAGATGTTTTCATTCCAACAATTCCTCTCATTCCATCTGATTTTCCGTTTGATTTTAAATGCCTCCAGCTTCCTGTTCGACTGGCATTTGCTATGTCCATCAACAAGGCTCACGGACAGTCCTTGAAAGTAGTTGGAATCGATTTACAGTCTCCATGCTTTTCTCATGGTCAACTTTATGTGGCCTGTTCAAGAGTTGGAACAGCCAAAAATCTGTTTGTCTTTGCACCTGAAGGAAAAACTAAGAATGTCGTTTATCAAAAGGCTCTCGAATAAGTTGTAGAAGATTACTTCATATTACTTGGCCAATTTAGTTAAATCTGTGTGGAATATCTCTGGTGCTGAAATATATGTTGTAAAATGCTTATATTATCTTAGTTTTTGCCTTTTAATAATTACATTTCTATCTATTTGTTTTGTGGTTTTTGTGTGCAGAATAAATTTTTGTTAACACATTCTATTTTGTTTAACCCCTTCCCGACCTTTGACGCATACGCTGCGTCATGAAAGTCGGTGCCATTCCGACCCATGACGCAGCATATGCGTCATGGAAAGATCGCGTCCCTGCAGGCCGGGTGAAAGGGTTAACTCCCATTTCACCCGATCTGCAGGGACAGGGGGAGTGGTAGTTTAGCCCAGGGGGGGTGGCTTCACCCCCTCGTGGCTACGATCGCTCTGATTGGCAGTTTCACTTTCAACAGCCAATCAGAGCGATTTGTAATATTTCACCTAAAAAACTGGTGAAATATTACAATCCAGCCATGGCCGATGCTGCAATATCATCCGCCATGGCTGGAAACACTTATGTGCACCCACCCCACCCCTCCGATCGCCCCCCCAGCCCCCCGATCTGTGGTCCGCTCCCCTCCGTCCTGTGCTCCGCTCCCCCGTCCTCCTGTCCGCTTCCCCGTGCACCAATCACACCCCCCGCGCTCCAATCAAACCCCCCCGCACTCCGATCCCCCCCCGCACACAGCGACCCCCCCGTGCTCCGATCCACCCCCCCCGCACAGCGATCCCTCACCCCGTGCTCCAATCCTTCCCCGTGCTCCAATCCTCCCTCCCGTGTTCCGATCCACCCCCCCCATGCTCCGATCCACCCCCCCGTGCTCCGACGCCCCCCCCCCCCCGTGCCCTGATCTCCCCCCCCCCCCTTATACTTACCTGGCCGCCCGAGGTCCGTCCGTCTTCTTTCCTGGGCGCCGCCATCTTCCAAAATGGCGGGCGCATGTGCAGTGCGCCCGCCGAATCTGCCGGCCGGCAGATTCGTTCCAGAGTGAATTTTGATCACTGAGATATAACCTATCTCAGTGATCAAAATAAAAAAAATAGTAAATGACCCCCCCTTTGTCACCCCCATAGATAGGGACAATAAAAAAAATAAAGAATTTTTTTTTTTCACTAAGGTTGTGGTAAGAACTAGGGTTAGGGTTAGGGGTAGGGTTAGGGGTAGGGGTAGGGTTAGGGGTAGGGTTAGGGCTAGGGCTAGGGTTTCGGTATGTGCACACGTATTCTGGTCCTATGCGGATTTTTCCGCAGCGGATTTGAAAAATCCACAGTGCTAAACCGCTGCCGATTTATCGTGGATTTACCGCGGTTTTTCTGCGCATTTCACTGCGGTTTTACAACTGCGATTTTCTATTGGAGCAGTTGTAAAACCGCTGCGGAATCCGCAGAAAGTGACATGCTGCGGAATGTAAACCGCTGCGTTTCCGTGCAGTTTTTCCGCAGCATGTGTACAGCGATTTTTGGTTCCCATAGGTTCACATTGAACTGTAAACTCATGGGAAACTGCTGCGGATCCGCAGCGTTTTCCGCAGCGTGTGCACATACCTTTAGAATTAGGCTATGTGCACACGGTGCGGATTGGCCGCTGCGGATCCGCAGCAGTGTTCCATCAGGTTTACAGTACCATGTAAACATATGGAAAACCAAATCCGCTGTGCCCATGGTGCAGAAAATACCGCGCGGGAACGCTGCGTTGTATTTTCCGCAGCATGCCAATTCTTTGTGCGGATTCCGCAGCGTTTTACACCTGTTCCTCAATAGGAATCCACAGGTGAAATCCGCACAAAAAACACTGGAAATCCACGGTAAATCCACAGGTAAAACGCAGTGCCTTTTACCCGCGGATTTTTCAAAAATGATGCTGAAAAATCTCATACGAATCCGCAACGTTGGCACATAGCCTTAGAGTTGGGTTGGAATTAGGGTTGTGGTTAGGGTTAGGGGTGTGTTGGGGTTAGGGTTGTGGTTAGGGGTGTGTTGGGGTTAGGGTTGTGATTAGGGTTACGGCTACAGTTGGGATAAGGGTTAGGGGTGTGTTGGAGGTAGAATTGAGGGGTTTCCACTGTTTAGGCACTTCAGGGGGTCTCCAAACGCAACATGGCGCCACCATTGATTCCAGCCAATCTTGTATTCAAAAATTCAAATGGTGCTCCCTCACTTCCGAACCCCGACGTGTGCCCAAACAGTGGTTTACCCCCACATATGGGGTACCAGCATACTCAGGACAAACTGCGCAACAATTACTGGGGTCCAATTTCTCCTGTTACCCTTGAGAAAATAAAAAATTGCTTGCTAAAACATCATTTTTGAGGAAAGAAAAATGATTTTTTATTTTCACGGCTCTGCGTTGTAAACGTCTGTGAAGCACTTGGGGGTTCAAAGTGCTCACCACATATCTAGATAAGTTCCTTGGGGGGTCTAGTTTCCAAAATGGGGTCACTTGTGGGGGGTTTCTACTGTTTAGGCACACCAGGGGCTCTGCAAACGCAACGTGACGCCCACAGAGCATTCCATCAAAGTCTGCATTTCAAAACGTCACTACTTCACTTCCGAGCCCCAGCATGTGCCTAAACAGTGGTTTACCCCCACATATGGGGTATCAGCGTACTCAGGAGAAACTGGACAACAACTTTTGGGGTCAAATTTCTCCTGTTACCCTTGGGAAAATAAAAAATTGCGGGCTAAAATTCATTTTTGAGAAAATAATTTTTTTTTTTTATTTTCATGGCTCTGCGTTATAAACTTCTGTGAAGCACTTGAGGGTTCAAAGTGCTCACTACACATCTAGATTAGTTCCTTTGGGTGTCTAGTTTCCAAAATGGGGTAATTTGTGGGGGATCTCCAATGTTTAGGCACACAGGGGCTCTCCAAACGCGATATGGTGTCCGCTGATTGGAGATAATTTTCCATTTAAAAAGCCAAATGGCGTGCCTTCCCTTCTGAGCCCTGCCGTGCGCCCAAACAGTGGTTTACCCCCACATATGGGGTATCTGCATACTCAGGACAAACTGGACAACAACATTTGTAGTCCAATTTCTCCTATTACCATTGGCAAAATAGGAAATTCCAGGCTAAAAAATCATTTTTGAGAAAAGAAAAATTATTTTTTATTTTCATGGCTCTGCATTATAAACTTCTGTGAAGCACCTGGGGGTTTGAAGTGCTCAGTATGCATCTAGATAAGTTCCTTGGGGGGTCTAGTTTCCAAAATGGGGTCACTTGTGGGGGAGCTCCATTGCATAGGCACACAGGGGCTCTCCAAATGCGACATGGTGTCCGCTAACGATGGAGATAATTTTTCATTCAAAAAGTCAAATGGCGCTCCTTCCCTTCCGAGCCTTACCATGTGCCCAAACAGTGGTTTACCCCCACATGTGAAGTATCGGTGTACTCAGGAGAAATTGCCAAACAAATTTTAGGATCCATTTTATCCTGTTGTCCATGTGAAAATGAAAAAATTGAGGCTAAAAGAATTTTTTTGTGAAAAAAAAGTACTTTTTCATTTTTACGGATCAATTTGTGAAGCACCTGGGGGTTTAAAGGGCTCACTATGCATCTAGATAAGTTCCTTGGGGCGTCTAGTTTCCAAAATGGGGTCACTTGTGGGGGAGCTCCAATTTTTAGGCACACGGGGGCTCTCCAAATGTGACATGGTGTCCGCTAAAGAGTGCAGCCAATTTTTCATTCAAAAAGTCAAATGGCGCTCCTTCCCTTCCAAGCCCTGCCGTGTGCCCAAACAGTGGTTTACCCCCACATATGAGGTATCAGCGTACTCAGGACAAATTGGACAACAACTTACGTGGTTCAGTTTCTCCTTTTACCATTGGGAAAATAAAAAAATTGTTGCTGAAAAATCATTTTTGTGACTAAAAAGTTAAATGTTCATTTTTTCCTTCCATGTTGCTTCTGCTGCTGTGAAGCACCTGAAGGGTTAATAAACTTCTTGAATGTGGTTTTGTGCACCTTGAGGGGTGCAGTTTTTAGAATGGTGTCACTTTTGGGTATTTTCAGCCATATAGACCCCTCAAACTGACTTCAAATGTGAGGTGGTCCCTAAAAAAAATGGTTTTGTAAATTTCGTTGTAAAAATGAGAAATCGCTGGTCAAATTTTAACCCTTATAACTTCCTAGCAAAAAAAAATTTTGTTTCCAAAATTGTGCTGATGTAAAGTAGACGTGTGGGAAATGTTATTTATTAACTATTTTGTGTCACATAACTCTCTGGTTTAACAGAATAAAAATTCAAAATGTGAAAATTGCGAAATTTTCAAAATTTTCGCCAAATTTCCGTTTTTATCACAAATAAACACAGAATTTATTGACCTAAATTTACCACTAACATGAAGCCCAATATGTCACGAAAAAACAATCTCAGAACCGCTAGGATCCATTGAAGCGTTCCTGAGTTATTACCTCATGAAGGGACACTGGTCAGAATTGCAAAAAACGACAAGGTCTTTAAGGTCAAAATAGGCTGGGTCATGAAGGGGTTAAAGCAGTTATTAACCCGGGCGAAGTCGGGTATTACAGCTAGTTATATATATACACACACAAACACAGATGAAGATGGTACATGCAAAGCCAAAGAGACTAGTTTTCAGCATCATTCATGATTATTTCACTATTCTATCAAGCACCAAATACCTTCTAGAACGATCACATATCAATGCAATATACAAAGCATGTAATAGCCTTGGTTATTAATGTCCCAGAGGCACTGGGCGAAAGAAAAACTATAAAAGCCTTAGTCATACCATTAATGCAACCATGTAATTGTAAAGCACATTTCAACACTTAAGAAAGGAAGAACTGAAGATCAGATTCAGCCATGTCAATAATCTACATGGTGAATAATTGACAAACATTTCCTGCAGTAGCTTATCCTGGGTTACTACTACTTTAAGGGTTCTGCAGAAACACTTAATGATAATTTATATATACAGAGCAAGGCAGACATATATACATGAATGTGTAAGAAATAATATGCTCCCTTTAATAGGAAATGGTGTACTGGACATTACACCAGTATATACTACACAACATTGAGCTACATTATTTACATTAGTGAATACAAATATTTCACTCTTTTATATTAGCACGTCTTTCCATATTTTATAGCACGCATGCTTTGGACCACATTTATTAAGCACGTCTCACTCTACAAGTAGAAGGGACAAAGCAGGAAAAAAAATAGTCTTAACTTAGTCTGGCACCTCAGTTTTAGCCTTCTCACCAAGTATACTGCCCAGAGCCAGTAGGATGTTGCAAGATGAGGCAGTTTGTGTTGACTGTATACAATGGGGATTCAGTGTGGCTAATTCATGGGTGCCACTTTACTGCGCGTTAGAAAGGCCTGGCAATCTACTTATGTATTATGCAAAGAAAACTTGATGGAGAGTACAATTAAAGGAATTTGATTTAGTGCTGGAAGAAGCACCCTTAGGTCGGAAGGCACTAAAGCTACTGGGGAGGAGCTAATGGTCAAGCTGAGTATGATCAATGCTCATGATGCACCAGGATCAAAGCTGCAAGGATGTCTTGGTGCAGATATTGCTTGGTCGAAAAAGAAAGATCAAAAGCTGCAGAGATATTAAAGTTCGTAACTTGGAATGAACGAATCTATGTATTAAGGCAAATGCCAAATCAACACCGAAATGGACAGAACAGAACATACTTGGAATTAGCTAATTAAGATGGAATCAATCCAGACATTTCCAGTCAAACGACCATTGGGTCTATTATACTGACAATGATAACCGAATAAATGGTGTTGCTTTTACTCTTAACTGAAGATTGGCCAGCAATGTACTGAAGTGTTAATCCATGTCACAGTTCTACAACTAGCGATGAGCGAGTATACTTGTTGTTCGGGTTTTCCCAAGCACGCTCGGGTTATCGCCGAGTATTTGTAAGTGCTCGGAGATTTAGTTTTTGTCACCTCAGTGGAATGATTTCTGGCTACTAGCCAGCCTGAGTACACGTGGGGGTTGCCTGGTTGCTAGGGAATCCCCACATGTATTCAGCCTGTCTAGCAGCCGTAAATCATTCAGCTGATGCAACGGAAACTAAATCTCCAAGCAGTTACAAATACTCGGAGATCACCCAAGCGTGATCGGGAAAACCCAAGCAACGGGTATACTCGCTCATCACTAGTGACTACACATGGACATCACTGACTGTGGCCTGTAAGAATCAGATAGACTACATACATATTCACCAAAGATAGAGCTTGTCGATCATAACCATGAAAACATGTCCAGGAGCCAACTGTGGAACTGATCATGAACTTTTGACAACAAAGATGAGAGTCAAGCTGCGTAAACAGACTAGACAACAGACCTTTACAAATATCTATTTAACCAACATGCATTAATTTTTTTTTTTTAATTGTCTGCACAACCAATTTACATCCCTGGTCATGGATGAAAGAAAGCCTGAGGAATTAAGGACACAGATTTATTACTGAAGAAGCTAGCAAAACAATAAATAAGAGGCAGACGACCTCAACCTACATAATTAGCAGAAGAGACCATAAAGATCATCAAACAAAGATTAAAGGCAAAAGCAAAAAGGTAACAAGCAGGATCCAAGCATCAGTAAAAGAGTGAAGAGCCATTTGAACAGACAAAACGTTATCAAAAGAAATGTATAGATCGAAAGAGGACATCTGAGGGGCTAGACTAGAAAGGCCTACCTAAAGATGTAAAGAGATGGACAAAGTATAACCATGAACTCTACACTTAAGGCTATAGATTGTGAAGATTTAATTCCTAAGTAAATTGTTTAAAAGTATTATCTCAAACCCTTTCAGAATAACCATTAAGGTACCTTCACACATAACGACATCACCGCTGTGCTCTGCTTTACGGCCGGCGCTGACACAGTCAGTGCGGGAAGCTGAAGGCGGGGGAGACATCAGAATGTGAATATGTACTGTTTTTTTTTTTTTTTTTTAACTTTTACAATGGTTACCCGGGGACTTCGGCATCGTTAAAGACAGTTTCAACGATGCCGAAGTCTTTCCCCTAATCGTTGGTCGCTGGAGAGAGCTGTCTGTGTGACAGCTCCCCAGCGACCACACAACGACTTACCAACGATCACGGCCAGGTCGTATCGCTGGTCGTGATCGTTGGTAAGTCGTTTAGTGTAACAGTACCTTTACACTACTTATAGACGTTAGGGATCAGTTAAAACCTAAGCTTTGAAATGTGTAGACAAGCTCCATCTCTATACTCGACAAAGATATTGCCAATAAGCCCCACACACTACTAGCTGAACAACTTAGGGATCATACAGAACAGACTACCCCTCATGCCTTACATAAAAAAATAATCAAATTACACATAACCTTAAAAGAAATTGCAGACATTTTTCATGACTATCTTGCACAGCTTTATTCACTTACTTCTCTCCCATCTAACCCACAAGCCAAAAGTAACTTCATTTGTTAATTCTTTGACAATTGCCTCCTCTTTCCACAGAAAGAACGGCATCATTAAATGGCATAATTACTGAGGAGGAAATTAAGGATGTGATCCATAATCTTCCAAATGGGAAGACCCCGGGACCCGATGGTCTATCCTACTTAAACTACAAGACCTTCCAAGATTAACTTATCCATTCATTAATTCCCCTTTTCAATCCTTTTTCTATAGGGAGCCCTGATCCCTGACTACACAGTTGTACTGTAACATTGATTCCCAAACCAGGCAAGGATAGACTAGACTGCAAAAACTATAGACCGATTGCTTGCTACTCAATCAGATGTTAATGTATTTACAAACATTTTAGCAATACGTCTGAATCAATGGTTACCTTATGTGATCCACATAGACAAAGTAGGATTTGTCCCTTTTAGACAAGCTGGGGACAACACCAGAAGGGCAGTTGATCTCAGTAGTCAAAAAACTTGGAGAACCTACTCTCCTTCTGAGTTTGGACGCAGAGTAGGCGTTTGATCGCCTCAGTTGGTCTTTTATGCTTAAAGCCCTTGAGACATGTGGTATAAGGGGCCCTTTTTTAAAAGATGTTGAGGGATTGTACTATAATCCCTCATCTATGATATATCTCTTCATAGCTCCTCTAAATCGAGATTAAAACCTGCACCTGACAGAGGTGCCCGCTTCCCCCACTACTTTCAGTCCTTTGCATTAAGTTTTTAGCTGCTATCAAATTATAACCAGACATTTCATGAGTCCGAGTTAAAGACAAAGACTTAAAATTATAATTCTTTGCTGAGTATATTCTACTGACACTCTCAAAACCTCATACATCGCTCCCCAACCTCCATTCACAGCTTTTAAAGTTCTGCCAATTATCAGGATATAAAACAAATACATCTAAAACTGAAGCACTCCCAATTAACATACGGTAAATGAGTCCCATCTAGATCTCCTCCAGAGTAAATTTAAACCCCGGAGATTTTTTTTGTTTTTTTATTTTGTTTTTTCACTCCCCTTAATCCCAGAGCCATAACTTTTAAATTTTTCCATCAATATGGCAGTGTGAAGGCGTGTTTTTTTTAAGGGACGAGTTGTACTTTTGAAATACACCATTTAATTTTCCATGACGTGTACTAGAAAACGGGAAAAACTTTCCACGTGCGGTGAAACTGCAAAAAGTGCAATCCCACACTTGTTTTTGTTTGCCACTTTTACTAGTTTCACTAAAAGTGACCTGCCATTATGATTATCCAGGTCATTACGAGACACTAAAGATGCCTAGGTTCTTTTTTATCTAAGTGGTAAAAAAAAAATTTCAAAATTTGTACAAAAAAAATTGTGCTATTTTCCAATCCCTGTAGCATCTCCATTTTTTGTGACCTCGGGTTGGGTGAGGGCTTATTTTTTGCGTGCCGAGCTGTCGTTCTATTGATACCGTTTTGGTGCTGATATGCTCTTTTGATCACCCGTTATTGCATTTTATTGCAATGTCGCTGCGACAAAAAAACCCCCACAATTCTGGTATTTTTTCATCTCGCTAAGCCGTTTAGTGATTAGGTTAATCAGATCGGGCGATTCTGAACGCGGCGATACCAAATATGTGTATGTATGATTTTATTTTTATTTTATTTTGAATGGGGCCGATTTGAACTTTTATATTTTAAAAAAAAAAAAAAATTATTTATTGTTTTTTTTGCATGCTTCAATAGTCCTAGAACCCTATTGGCTCTGTTACATAGAGGCGATGATCAGATCACCTCTATATAGCAGATTTACTCACTTGCTGTGAGCGCCGTCCACTGGTTGTCGCTCACAGCAAACCGGCATTGACAACCACAGAGGTCTCTAGGAGACCTCCGGCTGTCATGCGAATCCACCCTCGGCTATTAGGGGCACATGTTAGCTGTTCAAAACAGCTGATAAATGCCAGGAAAGATGTGGGCTAACTGTCGGAGCCCACATCAAAGGGAGGGAGTCCAACATTGGCGTACTATTAGGCCTGATGTATAATACCACTGGTGTAACATCTCGCTCAAATACCAAGGAATCAATCTCAGCCTCGTACTCCACTCTATAGGAGAACAATTTCCCTCCACTATTCAAAGAAAAGCAATCCTTACTGACTTAATGAAAATAGAATTAACTTCCTCTCTGTATTTGGATGCATCTCAGCAATAAAAATTACTATTCTCTCAAGACTTTTATCTTTTTTTTTTTTTTTTTTAGACTTTACCCATATCGGTCCCACTCAGATTTTCAAGAAGTCATTTTAAATTTCATATGGGCAGGAAAATGTTATAGAATTCCAAAGTTTGCTATGTTGGCTGATAAAAGGATGGGAGGCCTAGCGGCTCCTAACTTTGTTCATTATTATTGGGCATCGAACCTTAGAACCATCCCATTGTGGTCTTCTAAACCTGCCAATACGAAATGGATGGAGATAGAAAAGTTATGGTTAGCCCCAACTCCCTGATCTAGAATGGGGTTTACAATCCCCTTTCAATAGACCCATTAAGTCCAATGATGCACATCAGAAACATATGGAGTCCAATCGAAGAAGAAAACAGAAAAGGCAGCACTCACTGATCCATCCGAGAGGTAACTTTTATTGAATAAAAGACAACACAGCCAGGGGTACAAAAACATGCAGTGCGGCAAGCCTGACGATGGCCGTTTCGCGCCCTCCTGGCGCTTCCACGGGTCGAAGAAGAAAACAGAAAAGGCAGCACTCACCGATCCATCCGAGAGGTAACTTTTATTGAATAAAAGACATCACAGCCGGGGGTACAAAAACATGCAGTGCGGCAAGCCTGACGACGGCAGTTTCGCGCCCTCCTGGCGCTTCCACGGGTCGGTGAGTGCTGCCTTTTCTGTTTTCTTCTTTGATTGGACTTGGATTTGTTTCGTGGCTGGAGCACCTAAGATCCGACGGTCAAGACTCCCATCACAGGTGAGCAGGCGCACGCTGTTTCCTTTGAGCGGTGGTGCTGTCAAGCTTATTTTCTTCAAGATTGAAGAAACATATGGAGGGTCTGCTCTAAAAAATTCATTCTGGCATCACTGAACTCCACTCTTACTTCCTCCTGTTTCCATCCAAATTTCCCTGAAAGCCTAAACCACTAAATGACAGGGGTATTGACTCAATTTGCGTTGTTTAAATTCGCCAATATAATAAACTATAAAACGCAAATTTTACAGTCTATGATGCGCTGAAAACAAAGTTTTCTCTATTCTCTTTCATTATTTCAATACATTAAGATTAGGCATTTTGCCTCATTATTCCACTGTCTACAGGCCTCCATTCCGACTTCGTTCGAGAGACTGTGCAAGAATAGTTCAAAGAGCAAAAGGTTCAATATCTAGTATTTACAATATTCTACAGACTCCAGACACAGATTCCTTAAACACTCTTACATGCTCAAATTGGAGGAATATCTGGGTAAAACACTAACAGTGGTAGAGTGGAGAAATGTTTAGACCAGAGCAGGTAACACTGCATCTAGTATTTCATTCAAAGTAAATCAGTACAAAATTCTTAATCTCTGGTACCACATGCCTGAATTTTTACATAAAATGGACCCATATATTCATCCCCTTTGATGGTGGTGCGCCCTATCTAGAGGTACTATTTTTCAGATTTTTTGGGACTGCCCTATGATTAAACCGTTTTGGGTGAAAGTCCAACTCCTCACTAAGCAAGTTTACGGAGTAGATGTCACCCTAGATCCTCAGCTCTATTAAATATTCTCCCATATCTTAGAGATCAATTAGATTGCTTTTACATATGTTGACAGCAGCACTCTGATTGCCTACCACAGGAAGCAAACTTCTCCCCCTTCTGAACTAGATATACATTCTCACATCAAGGATATCAGGAACTTTGAGTACCTGGCATCCTTTATTGATAATACTGTAGAGAGATATAACTTTATTTGGTCTCCTTGGGATTTATTTTGGGCCATGATGCACTTACAGGGTTTCTCTGGTGAAAAGTAATCACCTTTCCACAGTATAAGTGATAACTTATTGATTAGAGGTGGTCTGACTGCTGGGACCAGCACCGATCGGCAGAATGTGGAGCTTTTATCACAATTAGACTGGAGTGGCATGTGCGACTTGACCACTCATCCATTCATTCCCTCAGTGGCTGGGAGAGCTGTATTTTTCTTGAAGCCCCAAAGAGAATGAATGGAGCTGCGGTCAGAAATCCCACCAGTCGCTTCATTTCAAAATGGAGATAAAGTGTGTCCTGTCAGGGATAAAAATTCTTCCGATGGGTGCAGTTTCTCATGGTCAGACCCAAACGTTCAATAACTTATCAACTCTGCTGTGGAAACCATGGACCGGAGTGTTTTAACTTAAGAACCTCTAATGCAAATTACCGCAATTGTACATCCCAGTTATGGTGTGAACATAGTAGATGTGCAGGAGCCTCCTTTGTTTTACTGTCGATAACGGGGATAACGGCTAAAAGGTATTTGCATATAGCTGTAGGGTGCGCCCTGGGGTCAATTCCTTCTGTGGGCCCTAGAAACCCCAGGATGACATGGTCTACATATGTGTCTATGGTTTAACTCCCCCCTCCTTTCCCTTTCTGAACAATTAAATATGTACTAAAAATATGGGTATTCAATGGAATGAGGGAGGGACTTTATGGAAACTATATGGGATACTACTCATCACCTTTATTATTTTACCATTCTTGTCTTTATGGTTCTGTATCACCTCCCCCCTTTTTCCTTTTGATTGAATTTATATTATGCTGAGGAACAATGGATTCCAGCCATTTTTTCACATATTTATATATACATTTATTATGTTTTTACTTCAGATATATTTTGTTATCACAGGTGCCTTCTTTCATGTCACCCACATTTCTTTTACCCCAATTTACATTGTCCTTTTGGTCTAAATCCCTTTTCTTTTACCATCAGCCTCAGTGGCACCACATTAATTTCTGCACAAAATCGTCATCACTCACCTTTATCATATTTAGTCTTTCCCCACATTCCTCCTACACTGGCTTGTCCCACAAACTTTGTCCATAGACCGATTACGGTTCAATAAAGCACTTCATTTATCTAGCTCATGGATGAGTGCTGCATCTTTTTCTGCTTTTATATTTTTGAAGTTATCATATTTAATATTAAGGATTCTAATCCTTTATTGACTTAAAGGGAACCTGTCACTCCCAAAGATGGAAGATGAGCTAAGCCCACCGGCATCAGGGGCTTATTTACAACATTCTGACAGGTTCCCTTTAATTCCACATATACACATTGCTATTATTTTCACATCAACACAAAGCAATCATAATAAATATAAATACATAATGTGCGCAAAGATACCTGCTGAACCATTTTAATATAACAAGACGCAGCTGAGAAAACACAAATAAATAAAACCAAGTAATAAGTCACACACAGTCAAACACAGGGCGGGTTCCAAAAATGGGCTAAAATGCATAATATATAAAATTAGAGCCACTGAACGCAATAATCCCACAATGACGGGTCGCATAAACAGATGTCCTGATATAATATCGTCAGTCCTTTGAGTGGGCTAAGTTGTCCTGCACGGTGTAAATATAAACCAGTTGGTAAGTAAAGTACCTCACAAATAGTTGCCGCTTCAGATGTGGGAATCCATTGGAGAAAGTTCTCTCTTCGTAGCAGCCAAAAAACGAAGTGGTGAAAAAACTTACAGGAGCGTGGTCCCGGCCAATGAGACACGCTTCCCGGGCCTGCTACCCGCCAGCGTTGGAGCGCAAGTACACTCGTGCGCCAGCCCATTTATATTTACAAAGCAATTATAGTCCATACTGCATCAAGGTTAATAAAGAATGTATGTCAATCTACACCCTCTTGCATTAGGCACTGTCCTCTTTGCAGATTGCTACTGCTGAGAGTGTGATTACTAATTTGCAGGACGAAGTCACTAACCTTTTCATTTAATAATGAGTACCGCCCTGTTTGCGATAGTAAGCACTGCCTTGTATGCCCAACGCTACTGCAGAGTGCGAGCGGTATCTAATTTGCATTGGGAGGACATTTCTTTCTTTGGGATACTCTCTTCCTCAACTCTGAGATCAGCATGCACACATTTCGGATTGGATACCTCCCGATTCTGCGCAGTAGGAAATGACATGCATTCCCTGCATGTGTTCCAGCACAGCAATATCAGAAGTCACTTCATAAAGGGATGGGCAGTGTTGAGTCAATATGCGCCAATAAAACACTGAACGCTGACGTCACCACCATTCACCAACCCTCTTGGCCTTTTTAAAGAGACACAGACAGCTGGTAATCAACGCCCCTTTCTGAGAAAGCACAGGCGGAACGGCGGTGTCAGGGTGGTGGTGCGCCATCTACCTCATTAGGCACGAGACACTTTGTAAGTATATTGACTTTACTTTGATTTACTCCTCTGCCTCTTCTCTCTTACCAAATGGAGTGCTACAATGGTAAATATGATCCCTAGAACTTAAGACTGACAGGTCATTTATCATAACATAACTATCTATTATATAATTGTCAAAGGGTCACTTCCATCTCTCTGTCTATGTCACGGATATTCATTGGTCGCGGCCTCTGTCATGGAAATCCAAGTCGCTGATTGGTCGCGGCAAAAGAGCCACGACCAATCAGCGCCGGGCACAGTCCGGAGGAAAATGGCCGCTCCTTTCTCCCCGCAGTCAGTGCCTGGCGCCCGCATACACCCCTTCAGTCACCGCTCACACAGGGTTGATGCCGGCGGTAACGGACCGCGTTATGCCGCGGGTAACACTCCGTAACTGCCGCTATTAACCCTGTGTGTCCCCAACTTTTTACTATTGATGCTGTCTATGCGGCATCAATAGTAAAAAGATCTAATGTTAAAAATAATAAAATAACAAAAAACCTGCTATTCTCACCCTCCGTAGTCCGCCGAGCCGCTCGCGGCGATGCATTGCAAAATTACCCAGAAGACTTAGCGGTCTCACAAGACTGCTAAGTCATCTATGTAATTTCGCAATGCATCCTGGGAACGGAAGATGGCAGCAGCCGTGCGCGTATCACCGGAGCTTCGCTGGATCCCAGGGGTGAGTATATATCTATTTTTTATTTAAATTTTTTTTTTTTTTAACAGTGATATGGTGCCCACATTGCTGTATACTATGTGGGCTGTGTGATATACTGCGTGGGCTGTGCTATATATTACGTGGCCACTGTTATATACTGCGTGGGCTGTGTTATATACTACGTGGCTGCTATATACTATGTGGCTGCTATATACTGCATGGGCTGTGTTACAGTACATGGCTGTGTTATATACTGTGTGGCCACTGTTATATATTGTGTGGCCTGTATTAACGCATCGGGTATTCTACAATATGTATGTATATACCAATCATCGACGGCCACAGTCCGATTAGTCCCTCCCTACTCCCCTGCAGTCACTGCCCGGCGCCCGCTCCATACTCCCCGCAGTCACCGCTCACAGAGGGTTAATGCCAGCGGTAATGGACCGCGTTATGCTGCGGGTAACTCACTCAGTTACTGCCGCTATTAACCCTGTGTGTCCCCAACTTTTTACTATTGATGCTGCCTATGCAGCGTCAATAGTAAAAGGATCTAATGTTAAAAATAATTTTAAAAAAAATCATTATATACTCACCTTCCGCCGCCTTTCCCGCTCCTTGCGACGCTCCGGTAACCGCTCCATGCAAGCATCAGGTTCCGGTGGCAAGGATGGTATGCGACAAGGACCTGCCATGATGTCACGGTCATGTGACCGCGACCTCATCACAGGTCCTGCGCGAGAAGGACCTGCCATGATGTCACGGTCATGTGAATGCGACATCATCACGGGTCCTGCGCTACCAACCCTGGGATCGGAAGCTGCCTAGTGCACCACACACAGGCGACATGACTACAAGGGCTGCCTCGGAAGGTGAGTATATGTTTATTTTTTAACCTGTGACATACGTGGCTGGGCAATACACTACGTCGCTGTGCAATATACTACGTCGCTGTGCAATATACTACGTGGCTCTGTGCTGTATACGTGACTGGGCAATATACTATGTGGCTGGGCAATATACTACGTGGCTGGGCAATATACTACGTGGCTGGGCAATATACTACGTGGACATGCATATTCTAGAATACCCGATGCGTTAGAATCGGGCCACCATCTAGTATATCATATATTTACTCGTATTAAGTAGATCTCTTGCTATATAATAACACATTTGCACCTTATAATTAGCCATTTGAGATTTTGCAGCATTACTCCGTGGGAATAAGTATTCCGCAGCCTCTTTGGAGTCTTATATAAAAAAATATAAAAAAACAAATGTCAATCTGCCTTTAAAGGGACACTGTCACCTGAATTTGGAGGGAACAATCTTCAGCCATGGAGGCGGGGTTTTGGGGTGTTTGATTCACCCTTTCCTTACCCGCTGGCTGCATGCTGGCTGCAATATTGGATTGAAGTTCATTCTCTGTCCTCCATAGTACACGCCTGTGAAGGCAAGATTACCTTGTGCAGGCATGTACTACGGAGGACAGAGAATGAACTTCAATCCAATATTGCAGCCAGTGGGTAAGGAAAGGGTGAATCAAACACCCAAAAACCCCGCCTCCATGGCTGAAGATTGTTCCCTCCAAATTCAGGTGAAAGTGTCCCTTTAACACATGATATTAGTATATCTATTATGTTTACTTGAATACAGCGCACCATTGTTGATACACTTATAATAATGTTGCTTCTGCTTGAATTTGTATTGTAAGAATCTAGTTTTAAAAAAATAATTCATTACAAATGTAAAGGTTTAAATGATACTCTTTGCAATGTACCCATTTTCTCCTTAAAATTCATTTCTTAGGGGATGAGTTATGATGTTCGATTGATGGGGGTATCCTGCCTCTAAAATTAATTCATAGATTGTCCTTTAAGACAGTGCTCATTAAGTAACTGATCAATGTTAATCATTTAAGGGAATAATTATTGAAAGATGCTGACTTCTGTATATTTTTCTGAAAAATTCCTGAAAATAACACTATATGCTACTTAACTATGTTCAACAGAAGCAGTTAGTATTAAGCAAATAACATTATCACTAGAAGTATAAAAAAAACACATTAAACATGCAGGAACACACATTTTAAGACACAAGTAGCAAAAGATACTTGGGGCTCATTAAACATTTGTCTTTTATGCAATATTGTCAACTCTGCTGCAGACCTTTCCATTGTGCCTTGATCTGTAAATTGATTGCTTATATCTGAAAACTATCCACCTTTTTGTTAAACATTCAAAATGAAATACAATCCCTAAGTTGAAGTTGATGCAATCCTTTGAGAAATCCCCAAATAGAAGTTACACTAAAAATAACTCCAGTTACTTTCTATACGGCAAAACAAAGACATGAAACCACTGCAGTCAGTCACTGCTGCAATTAGTGATTTGCTCTAGTGATCAAGTGCCATGTTGGGATGACAAGGCTGGAGCAGGAGGTAAAGCTTGGCATGGGACTCCTATTAAGTAAATACTTAATATTCCTTCATTCTAAAGTTTACTTCAAATCTAAAAAGGGGTCTATGTCATACAGACAACCCCTTTTGATAGATCTTATTTGGACATATGGACATTATAGAAGCATTCACAGAAAGGACCCAAAATGAGTGATTTGTAAAATATTCCATAAGGGTATGTTCCCACAATCAGTAAACGCTGTGGGTTGGGCGCTGAGGATGTTCCCGCAGCGTCCAGATGTTAGAGCATAGTGGATGGGATTTCATGAAATGCCATGTCCGCTATGCGTGCAGATGCCTCCGGCTTACCTGCAGAGACGGAGACGTGGCGCGTCCCTCCAGACTGCCGCATGTCTATATATCTTGCGGAGACGCGAGCCACCGCAAGATAAATATTGCCCATACAATGTATTGGGTGTGGTGATTCCGCATGGTTCAATGAACACATGCGGAATCACCTGCGTTCAAAAGCCGGCAACGCTTTGGACACAGCGGACATGTGCTGAGTCCAAAGCGCTGCCAATTAGGGCCCGAGGGCACATACCCTAAATAATGTCCTTGAATGCTCTGAGCCAGAAGATATAGACGCAGGGCAGAACAGGCTTGTAGTTTGCTGCTGGTAAGTGTAGCCCCATAGCCAAAAAATCCAAAGTTCCAGATAACTCCTTTAAATCAAGTGAGAAAAAGCAATAAAAAGGCAATATATTTGACCAGGAGCTGTATTGAGCATAGTGAAAATCTATATCAGGGTACATTTAAAAGACTATTTGAGGTCCACATGCTGCCCATGGGAAAAAAAAAAACTTGACCTCACGAGGACAACACTTGAACCAATATTACGTAATTGGGCTGCCTAGATTTTTATTTACTTACTAGATGGTGGCCCGATTCTAACGCATCGGGTATTCTAGAATATTTATGTATGTATATAGCAGCCACATAGTATATAGCACAGGCCACGTAGTATATAGGAGTACTATGTGGCCTGTGGTATATACCATGTGGCTGCTATATACATACATATTGTAGAATACCCGATGCGTTAATATAGGCCACGCTGTAAATAACACAACCCACACAGTATATAGCAGCCATGCAGTATATAACAGCCACGCAGTAAACACAGCCCACGTAGTATATAACACAGTCCACACAGTATATAGCAGCCACACAGTATATAGCAGCCCACGTAGTATGTAACACTCGCCACGTAATATATAGCACAGCCCACATAGTATCTAACAGTGGCCACGTAGTATATAGCACGCAGTACAGAACACAGCCATGTAGTATAAAACACTGCCCACGTAGTATATAGCAGCCATGTAGTATATAGCGCAGCCCACGCAGTATAGAACACAGCCCACATAGTATCGAACACTGGCCAGGTAGTATATAGCAGCCACGCGGTATCTAACACAGCCAACGTAGTATTTAGCAGTGTGGGCACCATATCCCTGTTAAAAAAAAAAATAATTAAAATATAAAAAGTTATATACTCACCCGCCGGCGGGATCCAGCGTAGATCCAGCGAGCCTCTGGCGATGCGCGCGTGGCTGCCGCCCTCTTGCATTCCCAGGATGCATTGCAAAATTACCCAGATCACTTAGCGGTCTCGCGAGACCACTAAGTCTTCTCAGTAATTTTGCAATGCATCTCTGGGAACGGAAGCTGACGGCGCGAGCGCATCGTCGGACTACGGAAGGTGAGAATAGCAGGTTTTTTGCTTTTTTATTATATTTAACATTAGATCTTTTTACTATTGATGTTGCATAGGCAGCATCAACAGTAAAAACTTGGTCACACAGGGTTAATAACAGCGGTAACGGAGTGTGTTACCCATGGCATAACGCGGTCCGTTACCGCTGGCATTAACCCTGTGTGAGCGGTGACTGCGGGGAGTATGGAGTGGGCGCCGGGCACTGACTGCAGGGAAGTAGGGAGGGACTAATCGGACTGTGGCCGCTGCTGATTGGCCGCGGCAGCCATGACAGGCAGCTGGCAAGACCAATCAGCGACTTACATTTCCATGGACAGACAGAGGCCACGACCAATGAATATCTGTGCCAGACAGAAAGACGGAAGTGACCCTTAGACAATTATATAGATTTTCTACATGAACCAAATGTCCATTTGAAAAAAATCTGCCCCATGCACTAGTCTTCCATACTTTGGATGACATTTGTCTAGTTTATGGGTGCACAATCTAAACAAATAAATTCTATTAACTATCAACAACAACATCTGATTTTTTACGGACACAGAACGATTCTTAGCATAGGAAACCATTTGTTCTTGCTAATTTTATTATCTGCTGATGTATAGAAATTAATGCAATACAACTGCTGAAGATACGAATGAACAGTTATTTTTTCTTGATGAAAAAAAATGAATGTTTTTTTTCAGATTTAAAACGACATGCAGTTATAGAATTATATTAAATATTTTTTTGGAACAGATTATATTAAACATACATGAAACCAGGTCAAAGGAGTCCTTGATCATAGAAGGGTGAGCGGTGTTATGGTAATATACAAGTACTTAAAACAAAACTATCAAGCACATTTCAACAGTGTTTGCCTTCAATGTCAGCACTCTCTCAGCACCACTCTAGAGAAGCTTTGGTGAACAAAGCAATATAACGCAAACACCCATACTTACCAGACATTATCTCAGCTGCTCTGTCAAATACAAGCTGATTTTACCCCCCCCTTCTCTATCTAACATCTTAACACCTCTAGAGGGTAATTTAATCTGCTCCAAAGTGGCAGATCACACTGCAACCAGAGGGTGATATCCATTTAAATCAATGGAAGTACTCAGCCAGAACATAATAGGATCAGCAGTTTGAGAACCCATTAGATTGTCCTATCAGTCCAGGGAAAGAGGACAGGGGACATCCACATACTGCGTCCACTTTTAGGGTCATACATTTTTTAAATAAAATAATTAACAGTTGCTTTGAGGTTATCCTGAGTGAAGGTTATAATGAAGGATGTAAAAAAAAAAAATAGGGCTTCTTTCACGCACTTCTCTTCAGTACTTTAGCTTTTCAAAAAACATGTTTTTTTCCCAAACCGGAATGTTATTTTTTAGCACATTTTAGTCTATAGAAAAGCCCAAGGGAAAAATGCTCAAAAAAAAAAGCATGACACTAAGGGCATACTGCATTCTCAAGTAAAAACCTCAAAAGTATTACAAATCACACAAAGCCACAAAATAAACTATTTTATGGGTCATTTTATCACTATTCAACTTACGGTAAGTCATCATCGGACTGCAGAGTTTTAGCAGCAACAAAGCAAAGGATTTTCCCTAAAACGCAATATGGATGAAATCCATCACTAAAAAACCCAATGTTCTGATCACAATGGCGTCATTGTCAGCCAGCAGCCTATTATGCAAAGATATTCCATTAAAATTTAAAAGCAAAAGGCACAGCCTTTTATAATGTCAGCAAGGTTTTTGGGGAGCATGCAACGCCAGATACAGGTCAAGTACTGCTACAACAGAAAAATAAAAAAATATTTGCAAGGCTTAAACGGATCGTAAAGTGAAAATCCATAAATGTTGCTGCTCACCTTTCTAGGATCTTGGACTGGTGTAAGAACGGTAAGGCAAAAGCCTGGGTCTGGTCTGAGCAAAGCTTTACAAAAATCCCCCCTTGAATGTTACTCCTTGGCTTTATTTGACCTTTATTAAATCACTTAAAACCCACCCCACTATTGAAGGTACCCTTGCCTGCTGTACTCATCCCAAGATCCACTCATCTTACCGCGATCTTCCTCTAGGTTCCCCATTTTCAGAAATCAGCTTTTTCCACTCGAGGTTAGAAGACAAAGTCTTTTGTATCTGGCTAAAAAGGGTTGTTTTTTTTCCCCAGAGGGTTTCATTTTGGCGCTGGACATATTTGGCCCTATAATATTAAATTTCATTGCTATAGCACCAACATATTCCACAGCACTTTACATTTTAGAGGGGACTTACACGATTCAACAGATACCAAGAGGAGTGAGGGCCCTGCTCGCAAGCTTACAATCTATGAGCAAAAGGTAGAGACACGTAAGGTGAATGGTAAAAAAGGCTTGTATTGTACGGTCCGGCCCTCAAACAAACATCTCAGACACATTAAGACACTTTATCCCTCTCCTATTCCTTGCTGATTGAACCTCCAGACTAAAGGTGCCGTCAACACTAGACGATATCGCTAGTGATCCGTGACGTTGCAGCGTCCTGGCTAGCGATATCGTCCAGTGTGACAGGCAGCAGCGATCAGGCCCCTGCTGTGATGTCGCTGGTCGGGGAAGAAAGTCCAGAACTTTGTTTCGTCGCTGGATCTCCCGCTGACATCGCTGAATCGGCGTGTGTGACGCCGATTCAGCGATGTCTTCGCTGGTAACCAGGGTAAACATCGGGTTACTAAGCGCAACCACTACATACTTACCTACCGCTGTCTGTCCCCAGCGCTCTGCTTCTCTGCACTCCTCCTGTACTGGCTGTAAGCACAGCGGCCGGAAAGCAGAGCGGTGACGTCACCGCTCTGCTTTCCGGCTGACCGGCGCTCACAGCCAGAGCAGAGAAGCAGAGCGCCGGGGACAGACAGCGGTAGGTAAGTATGTAGTGTTTTTTTGTTTACTTTAACGATGGTAACCAGGGTAAACATCGGGTTACTAAGTGCGGCCCTGCGCTTAGTAACCCGATGTTTACCCTGGTTACCGGCATCGTTGGTCGCTGGAGAGCTGTCTGTGTGACAGCTCTCCAGCGACCAAACAGCGACGCTGCAGCGTTCCGGATCGTTGTCGGTATTGTTGCAGCGTCGCTTAGTGTGACGGTACCTTTACCTAACACTTTTTTTCAAACCCAATGAGAGGCCAATTTGGGCCTCTATTTTGAAGGAGCAGTGGAGGTGTAACTTCACTTTAACTCACAAATCTTCTATCTGCTCCCATTTTCATGAGTCCGGTTATAAATTGCTTTCCTGGTGGTATTGGGTCCCAACTCACCTACACTCTAACTTTCCAGAAGCAAGACCCATGTGTTGGAAATGTGGGGAGGTAGAGGGCGATCTGTTACACATTTTTTGTCCATGAAGGCTATGCCTATTTTGGGGAAAAAGGAGCAGCAAGTGATCCGTAAATTCACAGATCTCATCTCAGATCTGAACCCAGCTCTTGTTCTTCTCCATCACTGTAACATCCCTTTAAAAACCTAGAAGCATTCGATAAGCCACTTAATTACGACAACAAGAGCGCACGGAAGAAATATACCACTCTGACAAGGTCCGTCTGGTTTACTAAAACAAAGAGGTAATGCTAATAGAGGAACTCACCTCTACGATGAACAACACTTATGAGCATTGCGAAGATCTGAGGTTGTTGGCTTTAACAATCACCTAGGTAGGTTAACAAAATAATTATTTTTATTCCTTACATCTACGGTCTTAAAGCAATTCAGGGTAGATGGTCACAATGCCATGTCCCCAGTACACAAGATCCCATCTTGGGGCAGATAGTTCCACCGCTCCTCTACCAGATGAAACCCACAGTCTCCCAACTTCTTGGCCAACAGATTTTTATCTCCTGCAGCTATATCTTGTTCCTTAATCTTCCTTTGAGGTATCTGAGTAACAAGATGATATATTTCACTGCTATTTCCCAGCCATCAGCGTGCTTATTTATTATATCTCGGCATAGTAGTGCTTTCTGATCGAATTCCTAAAAAAAAAATAATATTATATATATATATATATATATATATATATATATATATATATATATATATATATATATATATATATATATATATATATATATATATATATATATATATATATATATATCACTGCAATCAACGATTCCTGTTCATGTCAATGAGACTTCTGCACCTCTCGATAGGTATTTTGGACCACTCCTCAAGAGCAAACTGCTCCAGATGTCTTGTGTTTAAAGGTTGCCTTTTCCGGATGGCATGTTTCGGCTCTCTAAAAGATGCTCAATAGGATTTAGGTCAGGGCTCATAAAAGACCACCTCAGAATAGTCCAATGTTTCCTCTTAGCCATTCTTGGGTGTTTTTAGCTGTGTTTTGAGTCATTATCCTGTTGCAAGACCCATGACCTGCGACTGAGACCAAGCTTTCTGACACTGGGCAGCACATTTCTCTCTTGATAGTCTTGAGATTTCATTGTACCCTGCAGATTCTAGACACCCTGTGCCAGATGCAGAAAAGCAGCCTCACAACATAACAGAGCCTCCTCCATGTTTCACAGTAGGAACAGTGTTCTTTTCTTGAATTGATTTATTTTTCCATCTGTGAACATAGAGCTGATGTGCCTTGCCAAAAACTTCCATTTTTGTCCACAGGACATTCTCCCAGAAACTTTCTTGCGGCTTGTCATCATGTAGTTTGGCAAATTCCAGTCTGGCTTTATGATTTTTTTCAACAATGGTGTCCTCCTTTGTCTTCCCCCTATGAAGTCCACTTTGGTTCATACAACGATGGAAGCTGCGATGTGACACTGATGTTCCTTGAGTTTGAAGTTCACCTTTAATCTGTTTAGAAGTTTTTATGGGCTCTTTTGATACCATTTGTATTATCCATCTCTTCGATTTCTCATCAATTTTCCTTCTGTAGCCACGTCCAGGGAGGTTGGCTACAGTCCCATGCATCTTAAAGGGACACTGTCACCTGAATTTGGAGGGAACAATCTTCAGCCATGGAGGCGGGGTGTTTGGGTGTTTGATTCACCCTTTGCTTACCCGCTGGCTGCAATATTGGATTTCAGTTCATTCTCTGTCCTCCATAGTACACGCCTGCGCAAGGCAAGATTGCCTTGTGCAGGCATGTACTACGGAGGACAGAGAATGAACTTCAATCCAATATTGCAGCCAGCATGCAGCCAGCGGGTAAGCAAAGGGTGAATCAAACACCCAAAAACCCCGCCTCCATGGCTGAAGATTGTTCCCTCCAAATTCAGGTGACAGTGTCCCTTTAAATTTCTAAACAACATGTGCAACTGTAGTCACAGGAATATCAAGCTGCTTGGAGATGATCTTACAACTCTTACCTTTAACATGTTTGTATAGAATTTTTTTTTTATTCCCCCGAGACAACTCTTTCCTTCGTTTCCTCTGGTGCATGTTGAGTGTGATACACACGATGTCACCAAACAGCACAGTGAGTACCTGTAGCCCTATATACAGGCCTACTCACTGATTACAAGATTGTAGACACATGTGATGCTAGCTAGTGAACACACCTTGATTTAACATGTCTCTTTTGATGATAGATATATATATATATATATATATATAGATATATATATATAGATATATATATAGATATATATATATATATATATATATATATATATATATATATATATATATATATATATATATATATACACAGTGGGGCAAAAAAGTATTTAGTCAGTCAGCAATAGTGCAAGTTCCACCACTTAAAAAGATGAGAGGCGTCTGTAATTTACATCATAGGTAGACCTCAACTATGGGAGACAAACTGGGAAAAAAAAATCCAGAAAATCACATTGTCTGTTTTTTTAACAATTTATTTGCATATTATGGTGGAAAATAAGTATTTGGTCAGAAACAAACAATCAAGATTTCTGGCTCTCACAGACCTGTAACTTCTTCTTTAAGAGTCTCCTCTTTCCTCCACTCATTACCTGTAGTAATGGCACCTGTTTAAACTTGTTATCAGTATAAAAAGACACCTGTGCACACCCTCAAACAGTCTGACTCCAAACTCCACTATGGTGAAGACCAAAGAGCTTTCAAAGGACACCAGAAACAAAATTGTAGCCCTGCACCAGGCTGGGAAGACTGAATCTGCAATAGCCAACCAGCTTGGAGTGAAGAAATCAACAGTGGGAGCAATAATTAGAAAATGGAAGACATACAAGACCACTGATAATCTCCCTCGATCTGGGGCTCCACGCAAAATCCCACCCCGTGGGGTCAGAATGATCACAAGAACGGTGAGCAAAAATCCCAGAACCACGCGGGGGGACCTAGTGAATGAACTGCAGAGAGCTGGGACCAATGTAACAAGGCCTACCATAAGTAACACACTACGCCACCATGGACTCAGATCCTGCAGTGCCAGACGTGTCCCACTGCTTAAGCCAGTACATGTCCGGGCCCGTCTGAAGTTTGCTAGAGAGCATTTGGATGATCCAGAGGAGTTTTGGGAGAATGTCCTATGGTCTGATGAAACCAAACTGGAACTGTTTGGTAGAAACACAACTTGTCGTGTTTGGAGGAAAAAGAATACTGAGTTGCAGCCATCAAACACCATACCTACTGTAAAGCATGGTGGTGGAAACATCATGCTTTGGGGCTGTTTCTCTGCAAAGGGGCCAGGACGACTGATCCGGGTACATGAAAGAATGAATGGGGCCATGTATCGTGAGATTTTGAGTGCAAACCTCCTTCTATCAGCAAGGGCATTGAAGAAGAAACGTGGCTGGGTCTTTCAACATGACAATGATCCAAAGCACACCGCCAGGGCAACGAAGGAGTGGCTTCGTAAGAAGCATTTCAAGGTCCTGGAGTGGCCTAGCCAGTCTCCAGATCTCAACCCTATAGAAAACCTTTGGAGGGAGTTGAAAGTCCGTGTTGCCAAGCGAAAAGCAAAAACATCACTGCTCTAGAGGAGATCTGCATGGAGGAATGGGCCAACATACCAACAACAGTGTGTGGCAACCTTGTGAAGACTTACAGAAAACGTTTGACCTCTGTCATTGCCAACAAAGGATATATTACAAAGTATTGAGATGAACTTTTGTTTCTGACCAAATACTTATTTTCCACCATAATATGCAAATAAAATGTTAAAAAAACAGACAATGTGATTTTCTGGATTTTTTTTTCTCAGTTTGTCTCCCATAGTTGAGGTCTACCTATGATGTAAATTACAGACGCCTCTCATCTTTTTAAGTGGTGGAACTTGCACTATTGCTGACTGACTAAATACTTTTTTGCCCCACTGTATATACATACATACATATACATACTCTAGTATATGCCGACCCAAGTATAAGCCGACCTCCCTCCCCCCCCCCCCTAATTTTGCCACAAAAAAAACTGGGAAAACTTATTGACTCGAGTATAAGCCTAGGGTGGAAAATGCAGCAGCTACCGGTAAATGTCAAAAATAAGAATAGATACCAATAAAAGTAAAATTAATTGAGACATCAGTAGGTTGTTTTTGAATATTCATATTAAATCAGGAGCCCCATATAATGCTCCATACAGTTCATGATGGGCTTAATAAGATGCTCCATATAAAATATGCCCCATATAATGCTGCACAAAGGTTAATAATGGCCCCATAAGTGCTTCATAGAAAAATTTGCCCTATACAATCCTGCATCAAGGTTGATGGGCCCATAAGATGCTCCACACATTATGCCCCATGAGATACTACACACATTATGCCCCATAATATGCTCCATACATTATGGCCCCATAAGATGCTCCATACATTATGGCCCCATAAGATGCTCCATACATTATGGCCCCATGAGATGCTCCATACATTATGGCCCCATGAGATGCTCCATACATTGTGGCCCCATAAGATGCTCCACACATTATGCCCCATGAGATACTCCACACATTATGCCCCATAATATGCTCCATACATTGTGGCCCCATAAGATGCTCCACACATTTGTCCCATTTTCTGTTGCTGCGATTAAAATAAAAAAAAAAAAAAATCACATACTCACCTCTCATCACTCAGGCCCCCGGCACTTGCGATAGTCACCTTCCTCATTCCACCGCTGCGCGCTGCTCTGTCTTCCATCCTCTGCACTGACTGTTCAGGCAGAGGGCTCAGCGCACACTAATCGCATCATCGCGCCCTCTGACCTGAACAGTGCAGAGGATGGAAGACAGAGCCGCGCGCAGCAGTGGAATGAGTAAGGTGACTATCGAGCAATGCTCACCTCCCCCCATATAATCACCTGCTCCCGATGCGGTCCCTGGCAGCTTCTCAATGTCAGATGGTCTCCGGGAGCCGGCGGCATCTTCCTGTGCTCAGCGGTCACGTACCGCTCATTACAGTAATGAATATGCGTCCATATTCATTACTTTAATGAGCGGTACCACGTGACCGCTGAACAAAGGAAGAGCTGCCCGGAGACCATCGGACATGCAGGGACAGCGCCAGGAGTAGGTGAGTATGTCACCGCGCCACTCCCCCTCCCTCGCCGACAATGACTTGAGTATAACCCGAGAGGAAAGTCACTTTCAGCCCAAAAAAGTGGACTGAAAATCACGGCTTATACTCGATTATATACGGTACAAACATACATACATACATACATACATACATACACACAAACAGTACAGACCAAAAGTTTGGACACACCTCATTTAAAGATTATTCTTTGTTTTTCATGACTTTGATCATTGTACATTCACACTGAAGGCATCAAAACTATGAATTAACACATGTGGAATTATATACTTAACAAAAAAGTGTGAAACAACTGAAATTATGTCTTATATTCTAGGTTCTTCAAAGTAGCCACCTTTTGCTTTGAAGACTGCTTTGCACACCCTTGGCATTCTCTTCAATTGTTTCACTTTTTCACTTTTGGTCTGTACTAATAAATATATATATATATATATATATATATATATATATATATATATATATATATATATATATATATATATATATAATGTGTGTGTGTGTGTGTGTATATATATATATATATATATATAAAATTAGATACCAATAAAAGTAAAATTAATTGAGAAATCAGTAGGTTAAGGATTTATGAATATCCATATTGATTCAGGAGCCCCATATAATGCTCCATACAGTTCATGATGGCCCCATAAGATGCTCCATACAAAATACACCCCATATAATGCTGCACAAATGCTGATTATGGCCCCATAAGATGCTCCATAGACCCATTTGCCCCGTATAATGCTTCACAAATGCTGACTATGGCCCCATAAGATGCTCCATACAGACATTTGCCCCATATAATGCTGCACATGGCCCCATAAGATGCTCCATACAGACATTTGCCCCGAATGCCGTTGCCGCGATAAAAAAAAAAATCACATACTCACCTCTTCTTGCTATATTCACCTGCTCCGCGTTCCACCGGCGCCGCCGCTGTGTCTTCCCCGTCCTCTGCACTGACTGTTCAGGCAGAGGGCGGCGCGCACACTACTCGTGTCATCGCGCCCTCTGACCTGAGTGTCACTGCAGAGGACGGGGAAGACGCAGCGGCACCGGCGGTGGAACGGGGAGCAGGTGAATATCACGCACTGCGTTATACTCACCTGCTCCTGGTGCTGTGTCCCTGGTTCTCCGGTGCCGGCAGCTTCTTCCTGTAGTGAGCGGTTACATGGTACCGCTCATTACAGTAATGAATATGCGGCTCAACCCCTATGGGAGTGGAGTTGGGTCCGTAATCATTACTGTAATGAGCGGTATCATGTGACCGCTCACTAAAGGAAGAAGCTGCTGGCGCCGGAGAACCAAGGACACTGTGCCAGGAGCAGGGGAGTATTATTACACAGCTGCCGCTCCCCCTCCCCTGCTGACCCCTGGGTACGACTCGAGTATAAGCCGAGAGGGGCAATTTCAGCCTTAAAAAATGGGCTGAAATTCTCGGCTTATACTAGAGTATATACGGTATATGGATAGATAGATATATATATATATATATATATATATATATAGAGATAGATATATATATATATATATATATATATATATATATATATATATATATATATATATATATATATATATTGATATATATATATATACACACACACACACACACACACGCACCCATACATACATACATTCACACATACATACATACATACATACACAGTGGGGGGAAAAAGTTTTTAGTCAGCCACCAATTGTGCAAGTTCTCCCACTTAAAAAGATGAGAGAGGCCTGTAATGGACATCATAGGTAGATCACAACTATGAGAGTCGAAATGAGAAGACAGATCCAGAAAAATCACCTTTTCTGATTTGGCAAGATTTATTTGGCACTATCCAAGAAATCCATGTGGATGCAGAGGTTTCTTATCATTGACTGGAAAAATCCAGGTCTTATAATGGGCTCTGATTCTGTCAGCTAAAAAAAATGGCCAATGGATGGTTTTAGATTTTTGCTGTATTTTATAAATTCCCTTTTTTGGTGGTGGTGAAGGTTTTTGTTTCGAGTCATACTAAACGACTTTCATATAAGATGGGTTCAAATGTTCAGCTTTCCTGTTCTACCTTTGCCAACATATAGGAACACTTCTAGTCAACGAACGGACATCACATTATTAGTCATTTATGTAATAGATTTCAGCAGGCATACTGCTTTACAACAATAGCTGAAACCTTACTGTACATAATCTGGATTCTTAGTAAGAACATATATAAAAACATTCTATTAACACAAAAGACTATCCAGAGTGTCTGCTGGGTAACTGCATAACTAAATGATCATGTTAACACAGTAAAATGTAACCAAATGTGTGACACACAAGGTCATTGGATAATGTATCCTAAGGGGAATATTCTTTCATGTGACCCATTTGAGTTCTTCTAATCAATACTAGAGAATGGTTTCAAAAAGGGGGTGATAAAAGTTGCTTTAAACCCACCAGCTACAAGCTCTGAACAGATGATCATCATTAGGGTTCTGTTACAATCCTGTATGGAGAAGCTGTAGAAAATTCATCCTATTAGTACATGGTCAGTCTGTTTGACAACTGCAGTCTTTAAGACAAATGGCAGCTGCTGCCCTCTGAGCTCTGAAGTCAGGTCTGCTGGGAGTTACAGACCCAAGTGGTTAAAAAAGTGATGTTTGTTCATTAGACCCCGATTCAAGGAAAACAATACTACACTAATAAGAGAACATCAAAGGAATGGTTATAACAAATACACATATAATAAAAATATAAAATGCAGTGGAACATTCTTCATTATTCTTAAATACCCCAATGACAGATATTTAGTCTACTCACTTATGTAGCACTATTACTCCCATACAGCTATACAGACATTACCACTGTCACCATTTTGGGTCACAATCTAAATTCCCTAATAGTATGTCTTTGGAGTGTATGAGAAAACCAGAGGAAACCCAAGCAAACACGGGGAGAACATACAAGCTCCTTGCAGATGTTGTCCATGGTGAGATTTGAACCCAGGGCCCCAGCGCTGTATATTAACAGTGCTTACCACTGAGCCACCATTCTGCCCATATTGGACAAAAAAATGTATCGCACCACTCCTGGCACTTTAACCCTGCTGTGGAACCATGAAAAAAAATCACTGCTTTGGTACCATGGGGTCTATATGACCCCAGGCTCAAAATCGTCATATTTAATTAAAATGAGCATGCTAGCTGTTCTGAAATGACAGAATAAAACTTGATTATTCTGAACACTGTTATGAAATCAAACGTAACTTTGAAGTGATTTGTCATCAAACACAAAATAAAATTTATACCAAAATGCTTTACTAATAACCAAGTATTCAAATTCAATAAAAAAAATGCACAATGACGGCAACTGTGTGTATTTTAGTAAAAACAATGACAACGAATGATCTGGCAGTAAATATAGCCCTTACATTTACTGCATGTCATAGTGCCATGTTCTTCACAAATGAACTTCTTGCAGTCATTGCAAACAAATCTCGTCTTTTTGTCCTTCGATCGAGGACAAACATAGCACAGTTTGCGCTGTCCTGTAACACTGCTAGTGTCACTTGGAAGTGACTAGCCATTGTTTATTTACAATTATATTACAAAATCTGTGAATAAACAGAAAATATTCAAAAAAATGTCAGTCAATAAAGGTACTATAGGGTCAGGAAAGTTCCAAACAGAAAATTGAAAATAACTTTGAAACAAAATTGAAAAACAAATTAAAAAAATCTTCACCATAAGCAGAAATATGTTACTTGAAAATACAAAGAAGATCAATGTCTGAGATTGACCAGTTTTAGAAATATTTCAATTTATTCAGCGCTGGGGTCTATATGACATACGGTATATTCCACAGCAGGGTTAACCCCAAATTGCTGCGATCGGAAGACATCGCAATGTCTGAGATTGACCAGTTTTAGAAATATTTCAATTTATTCAGCGCTGGGGTCTATATGACATACGGTATATTCCACAGCAGGGTTAACCCCAAAATGCTGCGATCGGAAGACATCGCAGCATTCCAGAAGACGGCTAAAGGCTGACAACACCTCTGCCTTTAGAACAGAGACCCCGCAGCGTGATGCGGGGTCCCGAATGTTGCCATGGCGACCCGATGTTGTCATGACATCCGGGTCTCCAGAGCTAGGAAACTTGCTGATCTCTATCAGTGCAGAGCTGACAGTTTCTACAGCATGGGAATGCTGCTACATCCCCATGCTATAGAAGCGATCAGCCTGCAAAAAATTATAGTCCCATAGTGGGACTAAGTAAAAAAAGGTAAGAAAAAATTATTTCAATATTTGTAAAAATAGTAAAAAAAACAAAAAAACAATGCATCATCATGCTGTTGAACAAAAAGTGGAATGCGATCAAAATGGATATAAATAAACATAGCACCGCTGAAAAAGTCATCTTGTCCCGCAAAAATAAAGCCACCATACAGCTCCATCACCGGAAAAATAAAAAAAAGTTCTCTCTCAGAATGAAGTGATGCAAAAAATTCTTGTCTATAAAATAGTTTTCATTGCGTAAAAGCGCCAAAACAAAAAAAAAAATGATATAAATTGCAATCGTACTGACCTGAAGATTAAAACTGCCTTATCAATTTTACCACACACGACTCCCACCTTCCCCCTTGCCAAAAAAAAAAAAATCTTGAATTGCTGGTTTTTGTTAATTCTGTCTCCTAAAAATCGGAATAGAAAGTGATAAAAGAAAACTCATGTGCGCGAAAATGGTACCAGAAAAAACGTTAACCAGTCCTGCAAATAACAAGCCATTACATGACTTTCCTTACATGACTTTGCAGGCTAAAATATGGAAAAATTATAGCTCTCAAAGTATGGTGATGCAAAAACTACTGTTGGCAATAAAAGGCGTCTTAGTGTGTGAAAGCAGCCAAACATAAAAACCTGATACAAATCTAGTATCGCTGTAATCGCACCCGAAGAATAAAGTCTCCAAATCACTTATACTGCACGAGGAACGTCATAAGAAAAATAAAAAACAATTCTTCATCTGCAGTTGATTTTTTCATTCTGCCTCCCAAAGATTGCATTAAGGCTCGGCGCATATTTATCCTGCGCTCTGCACTGAGAGCTTGCATCAGGTTTCAATGTGAATATCTGAAATACGTGATTCAGACAGAACCTCTGGCGGAATATTCCCTATAATGAGGCAGATGGAAGCATTGTGGATGCAGTCTGACCTGTGATTCCGCGGTGTGCGTCTTTTAAGGATTGCATAAAAGTGCTGTCGGCCACAGTTCTGTGAACATCTGATAAGAAGGACACCGATGAACAGAGGCCAGATAGAGTCCAGAGTAACTCTGCTGCCTCATTATAGTGAATGGATCCCTGGGGGTTTCATCTGAGTCATGTCACTCAGATTTAGATGGAAACCCCAAAGTGGTCAGCATAGAGCAAATGCAAAACGTTAAGTAACATGTTCCCAATAAAAGCTTCAACTCAATCCACAAAAATATCAAGTCCTCACTCAGGTCTGTCATCTATTACCGGAAATATAGGGAGCTTCCACATTACTGGTAGTACAAAGGCTCTGGAAAAGCAAAATGGCTCCTCACTCGCCAAAAGAAATTCAGCAAATTCTGCGCTCTCAAATCCAAATGCTTCCTCCCTTCTGAGCCCCACATTGTACCTAAACCACATATTACGTCCACGTTTGGTATTTCTGAATTGATGAGTGTCCACCTAATTTATAGGTGCATGTCTCCAGAAGCACAGGCTGGGCATAACGTACTACTGACTGCATCGTACTGGTCACTACAATGGCAGTTTGCAATTTTTACTTGGCAAAATTAATTGCGGCCTGTTTCTGGAAAATAACCATGGCGTCAAAATCAGCACTGCACATGCAGATAAATTCTCCAATTGGTATAGTTTCCAACATAGGGTCATTTGAGAGGGGATTCTTCTATTCTAGCAATTAGGGGCTCTGTATATGGAGTCCGCAAACTGTTCTAGGAAAATCTGTGCTCCAGGAGGCAAATAGAACTCCACTCCTCCCGAGTCGCTCCATACGGCTAAGTAGTACTGTACAGCCACATATGAGGTATTGCCCACTTGTGTGAAAATGTAAAATCTGGGGCTAAAGCAAAATTTTCGTGGTAAAAATGTAGTTATTTTTTCTTCACTTCCCAATGGTATAAAATTGCGTGACGCATCCGTGGTGTCAACGATCACTGCACCCCTAGATGAATTCATTCAGAGGTGTAGTTTGTAAAATGGGGTCACTTATGGGGAGTTCTGCTGTTCTGGCGCCTCATCGGCTCTCCCAGTGGGTCATGACATAGCAGTAAAAACTGGCGCTCAATGCCTTCTGAACTTTGCACTGAAAAATACTTCCTGATTACAAGTAGGGTATTTGTGCACTCAGGGAAAATGGACCTCAGTTTGTTGTAATAAAAAAAAAAAACAACCCTAGATAAATTCATTGGGGAGTGTAGTTTGTAAAATGAGCTCACATATAGGGGGTTCCTGCTGCTCTGGCACCTCAGTGGCTCTGCCAAGGTGACATGGCACTCAAACCATTCCTGCAAAATCTGAACACCAATGTGGCGCCTCTTCCCTTCTGAGCTTTGCACTGTGCCTCAAAAGCAGTATTCCCCCACATTTGGGGTATCGGTGTACTCAGGAGCAATTGCACAACAAACTGTATGGTACAATCTCTCCCGTTACCCTTATGAAAGAGCAAAATTTGGAGCCAAAATAACATTTTTGTGGGAAAACACGGCTCAATGTTATAAACTTCTGTGAAGTACCTGGGGGGGGTTAAGTGCTCACCACACATCTAATTACATTCCTGAGGGGTCTAGTTTCCAAAATGGGGTCACTTGTGGGGGGTTTCCACTGTATAGGCACATCAGGGGTTCTCCAAATGGGACAGGACATCCACTAATAATTCCAGGAAATTTTACATTCAAAAAGTCAAATGATGCTCCTGCCATGCACAAAAACTTTAGTTTTCCTCGGGGTATCGGTGTACTCAGGTGAAATTGCTCTACAAATTGTATGGTTCAATTTCTCCTGTTACCCTTATGAAAATGCAATATTTTGTGCTAAACACATTTGTGGGGAAAATTTGAACTTTTTTTTTTTTATTATTTTTACGGCTCAACGTTAGAAACCTCCGTGAAGCACCTGAGGGTTCAATGTGCTCAACACACATCTAGATCAGTTTCCTGAGGAGTCTAGTTAACAAAATGGTGTCACTTGTGGGGGATTTTCATTTTTTAGGCACATCCGGGGCTCTACAAACGCGACATAGCATACGCCAATTGTTCCAGCAAATTTTGCATTCAAAAAGTAAAATGGGGCGCGTTCCTTTCTGAGCTGTGCTATGCACCCAAACAGTGGTTTTCACCCTGATATGGAGTATCGGCATGCTCAGGCAAAATTACACTACAAATTTTTGGTCCATTTTTTCCTGTTACCCTTGTTAAAATGAAAAAAATCTGGATCTTAAATAAATTTGTGAAAAAAGTAAAATGTAAAAAAAAAATTTCAAAAAATTCCTGTAAAGCACCTAAAAGGTTACTAAACCTCTTAAATGTGGTTTTGAGCACCTTGAGGGGTGCCCTTTTGGGTAACTTCTATCACATAGACCCCTTAAGCTACTTTTACACATGAGGTATTCAGCGTCAGGCTCAATCTGGCTAATTCTCAAAAAACTGGAACTGGCAAATGTTGCCGCCGGATCCGTTTTTTTTCCTATAGACTTGAATTGGTGCCGGATTGCGCCTGATGACGGTGCGTTTCGTCCGGTTTTCGCCAGATCCGGCAATTCTGCAGTTTCCAATTTCTTGAAAAAGTGTCCGTAGCAACGTTTTTTTTTTTGTCTCCGGCGAAAAAGCCTGAAGCGCCGGAACTGTTTGCTAGAATGGAAGTCTATGGGAGCCGAAAAATGACGGATTCCGTTTTTTTAAACTGAGCATGCTCCAAAAAATTTTAGCCAATAATCTAGATATGCTAGCCGGATGCGTCGAAAAAACGGATCCGTCGCATCAGTTTTTCCACAATCTGCGCCGGATCCAGTTTTTCCAACATTCGCCGGATTGTACCTGATGCAAAAAACCTGATGTGTGAAAGTAGCCTTAAAGTGACTTCAAATGTTATGTGGTCCCTAAAAAAAGAAAAGGATTTTGTAAATTTTGATGGAAAAATGAAAAATCGCTGGCCAACTTTTAACCCTTATATCTTCCGAACAAAAATTGTTTTTAGTTACAAAGTTGTGCAGACATAAGAACACATGTGAGAAAGGTTATTTATTTACTGTTTTGTGAAACATATCTCTGCAATTTAAGGGCGTGCAAATTTAATGTCAGAAAATTGCGACATTTTCAACATTTTTGCTAAATTCCTTCTTTTTTTTTTTTCACAATAAAACGCAAGTCATCCCGAGGAAATTTTACCACTATCATGAAGTACAATATGTCACGTAAAAACAATCTAAGAATCACTGGGATCTGTTGAAGCTTTCCGGAGTTATTACCTCATAAAGTGACAGTGGTCAAAATTGTAAAAATTGGCCAGGTCATTAACATGCAAACCACCCTAGGGGATAAAAACTGAAAAAAGACATTTCTGACTTTGCGCAAAAAACAAGACATTTTGAAGAATTTTAACAAATACCACAAGATAAAAAAAAAACCAAACAGGGACGTTTAAAAAAACCACAAATTATGAATTTGCCCATACTTCCAGAGAAGTATGGAGCGGCAGTGAGCATGCCTCACTGCTGGTCCATTCATTCTCTATCAGGCTACTTTCACCCATCAGGTTTTTGCTGTCAGGCACAAACTGTCAAATGTTGAACAAAACAGATCCGTCGTAGTTTATGAAAAACTGATGCGACGGATCAGTTTTTTCAACGGATCAGACTAGCATATCCAGATAATTGGATTAAAAAAATTGGAACATGCTCAGTTTAACCCCTTCAAGACCCAGCCTATTTTGACCTTAAAGACCTTGCCGTTTTTTGCAATTCTGACCAGTGTCCCTTTATGAGGTAATAACTCAGGAACGCTTCAACGGATCCTAGCGGTTCTGAGATTGTTTTTTCGTGACATATTGGGCTTCATGTTAGTGGTAAATTTAGGTCAATAAATTCTGCATTTATTTGTGATAAACACGGAAATTTGGCAAAAATTTTGAAAATTTCGCAATTTTCACATTTTGAATTTTTATTCTGTTAAACCAGAGAGATATGTGACACAAAATAGTTAATAAATAACATTTCCCACATGTTTACTTTACATCAGCACAATTTTGGAAACAAAATTTTTTTTTGTTAGGAAGTTATAAGGGTTAAAATTCGACCAGCGATTTGTCATTTTTACAACGAAATTTACAAAACCATTTTTTTTAGGGACCACCTCACAATTGAAGTCAGTTTGAGGGGTCTATATGGCTGAAAATACCCAAAAGTGACACCATTCTAAAAACTGCACCCCTCAAGGTACTCAAAACCACATTCAAGAAGTTTATTAACCCTTCAGGTGCTTCACAGCAGCAGAAGCAACATGGAAGGAAAAAATGAACATTTAACTTTTTAGTCACAAAAATTATCTTTTAGCAACAATTTTTTTATTTTCCCAATGGTAAAAGGAGAAACTGAACCACGAACGTTGTTGTCCAATTTGTCCTGAGTACGCTGATACCTCATATGTGGGGGTAAACCACTGTTTTGGCGCACGGCAGGGCTTGGAAGGGAAGGAGCGCCATTTGACTTTTTGAATCAAAAATTGGCTCCACTCTTTAGCGGACACCATGTCACGTTTGGAGAGCCCCCGTGTGCCTAAAAATTGGAGCTCCCCCACAAGTGACCCCATTTTGGAAACTAGACGCCCCAAGGAACTTATCTAGATGCATAGTGAGCACTTTGAACCCCCAGGTGCTTCACAAATTGATCCGTAAAAATGAAAAAGTACTTTTTTTTCACAAAAAAATTCTTTTCGCCTCAATTTTTTCATTTTCACATGGGCAACAGGATAAAATGGATCCTAAAATGTGTTGGGCAATTTCTCCTGAGTACACCAATACCTCACATGTGGAGGTAAACCACTGTTTGGGCACATGGTAAGGCTCGGAAGGGAAGGAGCGCCATTTGACTTTTTGAATGAAAAATTATTTCCATCGTTAGCGGACACCATGTCGCGTTTGGATAGCTCCTGTGTGCCTAAACATTGGCGCTCCCCCACAAGTGACCCCATTTTGGAAACTAGACCCCCCAAGGAACTAATTTAGATGCCTAGTGAGCACTTTAAACCCTCAGGTGCTTCACAAATTGATCTGTAAAAATGAAAAAGTAATTTTTTTTTCACAAAAAAATTCTTTTCGCCTCAATTTTCTCATTTTCACATGGGCAGTAGGATAAAATGGATCATAAAATTTGTTGGGCAATTTCTCCCGAGTACGCCGATACCTCATATGTGGGGGTAAACCACTGTTTGGGCACTCGGCAGGGCTCGGAAGAGAAGGCGTGCCATTTGACTTTTTGAATGGAAAATTAGCTCCAATTGTTAGCGGACACCATGTCGCGTTTGGAGAGCCCCTATGTGCCTAAACATTGGAGCTCCCCCACAAGTGACCCCATTTTGGAAACTAGACCCCCCAAGGAACTTATCTAGATGCATATTGAGCACTTTAAACCCCCAGGTGCTTCACAGAAGTTTATAACGCAGTGCCATGAAAATAAAAAATAATTTTTCTTTCCTCAAAAATGATTTTTTAGCCTGGAATTTCCTATTTTGCCAAGGATAATAGGAGAAATTGGACCCCAAATATTGTTGTCCAGTTTGTCCTGAGTACGCTGATACCCCATATGTGGGGGTAAACCACTGTTTGGGCGCACGGCAGGGCTCGGAAGGGATGGCACGCCATTTGGCTTTTTAAATGGAAAATTAGCTCCAATCATTAGCGGACACCATGTCACGTTTGGAGAGCCCCTGTGTGCCTAAACATTGGAGATCCCCCAGAAATGACACCATTTTAGAAACTAGACCCCCAAAGGAACTAATCTAGATGTGTGGTGAGGACTTTGAACCCCCAAGTGCTTCACAGAAGTTTATAACGCAGAGCCATGAAAATAAAAAAAAAAATTATTTTCTCAAAAATGATCTTTTAGCCTGCAATTTTTTATGTTCCCAAGGGTAACAGGAGAAATTTGACCCCAAAAGTTGTTGTCCAGTTTCTCCTGAGTACGCTGATACCCCATATGTGGGGGTAAATCACTGTTTGGGCACATGCCGGGGCTCGGAAGTGAAGTAGTGACGTTTTGAAATGCAGACTTTGATGGAATGCTCTGTGGGCGTCACGTTGCATTTGCAGAGCCCCTGATGTGGCTAAACAGTAGAAACCCCCCACAAGTGACCCCATTTTGGAAACTAGACCCCCAAAGGAACTTATCTAGATGTGTGGTGAGCACTTTGAACCCCCAAGTGCTTCATAGAAGTTTATAATGCAGAGCCGTGAAAATAATAAATACGTTTTCTTTCCTCAAAAATAATTATTTAGCCCAGAATTTTTTAATTTTCCCAAGGGTAACAGGAGAAATTTGACCCCAATATTTGTTGTTCAGTTTCTCCTGAGTACGGTGATACCCCATATGTGGGGGTAAACTACTGTTTGGGCACATGCCGGGGCTTGGAATTGAAGTAGTGACGTTTTGAAATGCAGACTTTGATGGAATGCTCTGCGGGCGTCACGTTGCGTTTGCAGAGCCCCTGATGTGCCTAAACAGTAGAAACCCCCCACAAGTGACCCCATTTTGGAAACTAGACCCTGAAAGGAACTTATCTAGATGTGTGGTGAGCACTTTGAACCCCCAAGTGCTTCATAGAAGTTTATAATGCAGAGCCGTGAAAATAATAAATACGTTTTCTTTCCTCAAAAATAATTATTTAGCCCAGAATTTTTTATTTTCCCAAGGGTTACAGGAGAAATTGGACCCCAAAAGTTGTTGTCCAGTTTCTCCTGAGTACGCTGATACCCCATATGTGGGGGTAAACCACTGTTTGGGCACACGTCGGGGCTCAGAAGGGAAGTAGTGACTTTTGAAATGCAGACTTTGATGGAATGGTCTGCGGGTGTCACGTTGCGTTTGCAGAGCCCCTGGTGTGCCTAAACAGTAGAAACCCCCCACAAGTGACCCCATTTTAGAAACTAGACCCCCCAAGGAACTTATCTAGATATGTGGTGAGCACTTTGAACCCCCAAGTGCTTCACAGACGTTTACAACGCAGAGCCGTGAAAATAAAAAATCATTTTTCTTTCCTCAAAAATTATGTTTTAGCAAGCATTTTTTTAGATTCACAAGGGTAACAGGAGAAATTGGACCCCAGAAATTGTTGCGCAGTTTGTCCTGAGTATGCTGGTACCCCATATGTGGGGGTAAACCACTGTTTGGGCACACGTCAGGGCTCGGAAGTGAGGGAGCACCATTTGACTTTTTGAATACGAGATTGGCTGGAATCAATGGTGGCGCCATGTTGCGTTTGGAGACCCCTGATGTGCCTAAACAGTGGTAACCCCTCAATTCTACCTCCAACACTAACCCCAACACACCCCTAACCCTAATCCCAACTGTAGCCATAATCCTAATCACAACCCTAACCCCAACACACCCCTAACCACAACCCTAACCCCAACACACCCCTAACCATAACCACAACCCTAATTCCAACCCTAACCCTAAGGCTATGTGCCCACGTTGCGGATTCGTGTGAGATATTTCCGCACCATTTTTGAAAAATCTGCGGGTAAAAGGCACTGTGTTTTACCTGCGGATTTTCCGTGGACTTCCAGTGTTTTTTGTGCGGATTTCACCTGCGGATTCCTATTGAGGAACAGGTGTAAAACGCTGCGGAATCCGCACAAAGAATTGACATGCTGCGGAAAATACAACGCAGCGTTCCCGCGCGGTATTTTCCGCACCATGGGCACAGCGGATTTGGTTTTTCATATGTTTACATGGTACTGTAAACCTGATGGAACACTGCTGCAAATCCGCAGCCAAATCCGCACCGTGTGCACATAGCCTAATTCTAAAGGTATGTGCAGACGCTGCGGAAAACGCTGCGGATCCGCAGCAGTTTCCCATGAGTGTACAGTTCAATGTAAACCTATGGGAAACAAAAATCGCTGTACACATGCTGCGGAAAAACTGCACGGAAACGCAGCGGTTTACATTCCGCAGCATGTCACTTCTTTGTGCGGATTCTGCAGCGGTTTTACAACTGCTCCAATAGAAAAATCGCAATTGTAAAACCGCAGTGAAATGCGCAGAAAAAAACGCGGTAAATCCGCCATAAATCCGCAGCGGTTTAGCACTGCGGATTTATCAAATCCGCAGCGGAAAAATCCGCAGAGGACCAGAATACGTGTGCACATTCCTAACCCTAACCCTAGCCCTAACCCTAACCCTACCCCTAACCCTACCCCTAACCCTACCCCTAACCCTAACCCTACCCCTAACCCTAACCCTAACCCTAACCCTAACCCTACCCCTAACCCTATTCTAACAGTGGAAAAAAAAAAATTTCTTTATTTTTTTATTGTCCCTACCTATGGGGGTGACAAAGGGGGGGGGGTCATTTATTATTTTTTTTATTTTGATCACTGAGATAGATTATATCTCAGTGATCAAAATGCACTTTGGAACGAATCTGCCGGCCGGCAGATTCGGCGGGCGCACTGCGCATGCGCCCGCCATTTTGGAAGATGGCGGCGCCCGGGAGAAGACGGACGGGACCACCGCTGGATCGGTAAGTATGATAGGGTGGGGGGGGACCACGGGGGGGGGGGGATCGGAGCACGGGGGGGGGAATCGGAGCGCGGGAGGGGTGGAACGGAGCGCGGGGGGCGTGGAACGGAGCACGGGGGGGCTGGAATGGAGCACGGGGGGTGGAACGGAGCACGGGGGGGTGATTGGAGCACGGGGGGAGCGGGCACGAGCACGGGGAGGAGCGGAGCACTGGACGGAGGGGAGCCGGAGCAGTGTACCGGCCAGATCGGGGGGGTGGGGGGGCGATCGGAGGGGTGGGGTGGGGGCACACTAGTATTTCCAGCCATGGCCGATGATATTGCAGCATCGGCCATGGCTGGATTGTAATATTTCACCCGTTATAATGGGTGAAATATTACAAATCGCTCTGATTGGCAGTTTCACTTTCAACAGCCAATCAGAGCGATCGTAGCCACGAGGGGGTGAAGCCACCCCCCCTGGGCTAAACTACCACTCCCCCTGTCCCTGCAGATCGGGTGAAATGGGAGTTAACCCTTTCACCCGATCTGCAGGGACGCGATCTTTCCATGACGCCGCATAGGCGTCATGGGTCGGAATGGCACCGACTTTCATGACGCCTACGTGGCGTCATGGGTCGGGAAGGGGTTAAAAAAAAAAAAAAAATGTAATCCGGCGCAGGAATCCGTCATTTTCCGGATCCAGCACCTTCCGACTCCCATAGGCTTTTTCGCCGGAGACAAAAAACGTTATTGTGTACATTTTTACCCGACACCGGAAAACATTTTTGCCGGACGAAACGTAAGGTCATCTGGCGCAAATACAAGTCTATAGGAAAAAAAAACAGATCCAGCAGCATCTTTCGCCGGATCCAGTTTTTTCAAAATTTGCTGGATAAAGCCTGACGGGGAGAGACGGATGTGTGAATGTAGCCTTAGTCTGTATGAAAAAAGCTGAGCACAGAGCATGGCACTGCATACAGAATGAATGGACCGGCGGTCATGCATGCAGAATGCCTCCCCATTCTAACATGGATTAAAAAGTTATCAAGGATTACTGCAGTCAGACCTCACCGATAACCAATGAGTTATCACCTATCCGCAGTGTAGGTGATCACTTGATCAACCCATATAAAGTCCCCAAAACAGAAAGAAAGGAACTTCCAATTAAAACCGAAAAGGCAATATATTTTAATTCTAATTACCAATCCAAACAGAATATTGGATTATTTCCTTAATTCTTTAAAATAAGTTGTATTAATTTTACAATCTTAACTAGCTTTGGTGAACACTCAGGGTAAAGCCAAACAAAGCTCCAAGTTTGCAACTGCAAAGTTTCATATACAATGACTATTTCGCCTTCAAAACAGTTGCTTGTTAAATAGTCACAAATAGCGTCAAACCTAACGCACATGTGCAATAAAAATAAATGAAGACATAAAAACTGTTGAAGTTCCATAATAGAAAGAAGATAGAACATAGTTTAGAGCCTGAAGTTTTCAAAGGCTATGGCCCAGTGCATATACTAAAAGCAGTGTTTTTCACAGACGTATCCTATACTGTCCCAGATCCTGTTACACTAAGGTCAATGGTGAGAGTCATATAAGCACCACTTAAACATTTCAATCAACTGCTTGACAACTACACTCTGATGAGATGAAGATTTAAGTGTTGCCACAAAAGAATGCAAGGCTTATGTCTAATTGTCTAATATGGTATTGGAGAATCGGAGAATTCGTTTTTTTGTACTTTTGCACAGCTGGAAAACTGTTATACTATATATCAACGTCGTACACCTTGACGCTGGTGGGATGGCTTTTACGTTTTTTTTTTTAAATTATTAACAGTTTACCAAGTACCCTATTTATATTTTTTTTTGCTTTTATTTACTTACAGCAGGGTATATGCTTATTTTTTTGACAGTGTAAACATGATCCCATTTTGCATGCATACCAACTTACACTATTTTATTCGCTGAAATTTCAGGTTTCTCCATTTAGTGCAGGCAAGGGTGTGACCTCCCTTTGAGCTGGACACAGCTTCCCATTTGCTAGGGAATCCTTTCAGGACCTGGTCCTGCTCTTCCCTTTTTCACATGGACGTCACTGACACATGGTAAGGTTTTAATATTAGGGGTTAGGACCATCCCGATTGTGGTACACCTTGACACTTGTGGGATGGCAGTTATGCTTTTTTGATCAAAAACGGCGTTTACTAAATGCCCAAAGTTATTTATATGCATTATTGCCTTTACTTAAGGCAGGGTATATGTTTATTTTGTTTCTGTTTAGGGTTTGCTTGTTTAACCACTTAGTGACCGAGCCAATTTTTACAATTCTGACCACTGTCACTTTATGATGTTATAACTCTGGAACGCTTTAACGGATCCCGCTGATTCGGAGATTGTTTTTTCGTGACATATTGTACTTCATGTTAGTGGTAACATTTCTTCCATATTACTTGTGATTATGTATGAAAAAAACGGAAATATGGCGAAAATTTTAAAAATTTTGCAATTTTCAAACTTTGTATTTTTATGCCCTTAAATAAGGGAGATACGTCATGAAAAATAGTTAATAACTAACATTTCCCACATATCTACTTTACATCAGCACAATTTTGGAAACAAATTTTTTTTTTGTTAGGGAGTTATAAGGGTTAAAAGTTGACCAGCAATTTCTCATTTTTACAACACCATTTTTTTTTAGGGACCACATCACATTTGAAGTCATTTTGAGGGGTCTATATGATAGAAAATAACCAAGTGTGACACCATTCTAAAAACTGCACCCCTCATGGTGCTCAAAACCACATTCAAGAAGTTTATTAACCCTTTACGTGCTTCACAGGAACTGAAACAACGTGGAAGGAAAAGAATGAACATTTAACTTTTTTTGCAAACATTTTACTTCAGAACCATTTTTTTTTATTTTCACAAGTGTAAAAACAGAAATTAAACCATAAAGTTTGTTGTGCAATTTCTCCTGAATACGCCAATACCACATATGTGGGGGTAAACCACTGTTTGGGCGCACCAAAGAGCTTGGAAGAGAAGGAGTGCCGTTTTACTTTTTCAATGTAGAATTGACTGGAATTGATATCGGACGCAATGTCGCGTTTGGAGAGCCCCTGATGTGCCTAAACAGTAGAAACCCCCCACAAGTGACCCCATTTTGGAAACTAGACCCCCCATGGAACTTATCTAGATGTGTGGTGAGAGCTTTAAATGCCCAAGTGCTTCACAGAAGTTTATAATGCAGAGTCGTGAAAATAAAAAATTAAAATTTTTTCCACAAAAATGATATTGTAGTCCTTAAGTTTTTATTTTCACAAGGTTAACAGGAGAAATTGGACCCCAAAAGTTGTTGTCCAATTTATCCCGAGTACGCTGATGCCCCATATGTGGGGGTAAACAAATGTTTGGGTGCACGGCAGAGCTTGGAAGGGAAGGAGCGCCGTTTTGGAATGCAGACTTTGATACAATGGTCTGTGGGCATTATGTTGCGTTTGCAGAGCCCCTGATGTACCTAAACAGTAGTAACCCCCCACAAGTGACACCATTTTGGAAACTAGACCCCCCAGGGAACTTATCTAGATGTGTTGTGAGTACTTTGAACCCCCAAGTGTTTCACTACAGTTTATAACCCAAAGCTGTGAAAATAAAAAAATAATTTTTTTTTCAACAAAAAGGATATTGTAGCCCCCAAGTTTTTATTTTCACAAGGGTAACAACAGAAATTGGACCCCAGAAGTTGTTGTCCAATTTATCCCGAGTACGCTGATGCCCCATATGTGGGGGTAAACCACGGTTTGGGCGCACGGCAGAGCTCAGAAGGGAGGGAGCACCATTTGACTTTTTGAGCGCAAAATTCGCTGTCGTATTTGGAGACCCCCTGATGTACCTAAACAGTGGAAACCCCCCAATTCTAACTGCAACCCTAACCCCAACACACCCCTAACCCTAATCCCAACCCAATCCATAACCCTAATCCCAACCCTAACGATAATCACAACCCTAACCCCAAAACAACCCTAATGTCAACCCTAACCATAACCCTAATCAAAACCCTAAATCCAACACACCCCTAATCCTAATCTCAACCCTAACCTCAAACCTAACCCTAATCCCAATACACCCCTAACCCAACCCTAACCTTAACAATAATCCAAACCTAACCCTAATCCCAAGCGTAACCCTAATGCCAACCCTCACCCTAATACCAACCCTAATCCAAACCCTAATCCCAACTCTAACCCTAACGTTAGCCGCAACCCTAGTCCAAACATTAGCCCCAACCCTAGCCCTAACCCTAACTTTAGCCCCAACCTTAACCCTAGCCCAAGCTTTAGCCCCAACCCTAACGCTAAATTTAGCCCCAACTCTAACCTTTAGCCCCAACCCTAACACTAGCCCTAACTTTAGCCCCAACCCTAAGGCTACTTTCACACTTGCGTCGTGTGGCATCCGTCGCAATCCGTCGTTTTGGACAAAAAAAATGGATCCTGCAAAAGTGCCCGCAGGATGCGTTTTTTGTCCATAGACTTGTATTGCCGACGGATCGCGACGGATGGCCACACGTCGCGTTTATCGTGCACTGGATCATTGTGTTTTGGCGGACCATCAGCACAAAAAAAGTTTAATGTAACGTTTTTTGTACGTTGCGTCCGCCATTTCCAACCGCGCATGAGTGGCCGTAACTCCGCCCCCTCCTCCCCAGGACATAGACTGGGCAGCGGATGCGTTGAAAAACTGCATCCGCTGCCCACGTTGTGCACAATTTTCACAACGTGCGTCGTGCTTAGTGATAGAAAGCAGAGGGTGGTTATAAATGGTATAGTCTCTAACTGGGTCGCTGTGACCAGTGGGGTACCGCAGGGGTCAGTATTGGGACCTGTTCTCTTCAACATATTCATTAATGATCTGGTAGAAGGTTTACACAGTAAAATATCGATATTTGCAGATGATACAAAACTATGTAAAGCAGTTAATACAAGAGAAGATAGTATTCTGCTACAGATGGATCTGGATAAGTTGGAAACTTGGGCTGAAAGGTGGCAGATGAGGTTTAACAATGATAAATGTAAGGTTATACACATGGGAAGAGGGAATCAATATCACCATTACACACTGAACGGGAAACCACTGGGTAAATCTGACAGGGAGAAGGACTTGGGGATCCTAGTTAATGATAAACTTACCTGGAGCAGCCAGTGCCAGGCAGCAGCTGCCAAGGCAAACAGGATCATGGGGTGCATTAAAAGAGGTCTGGATACACATGATGAGAGCATTATACTGCCTCTGTACAAATCCCTAGTTAGACCGCACATGGAGTACTGTGTCCAGTTTTGGGCACCGGTGCTCAGGAAGGATATAATGGAACTAGAGAGAGTACAAAGGAGGGCAACAAAATTAATAAAGGGGATGGGAGAACTACAATACCCAGATAGATTAGCGAAATTAGGATTATTTAGTCTAGAAAAAAGACGACTGAGGGGCGATCTAATAACCATGTATAAGTATATAAGCGGACAATACAAATATCTCGCTGAGGATCTGTTTATACCAAGGAAGGTGACGGGCACAAGGGGGCATTCTTTGCGTCTGGAGGAGAGAAGGTTTTTCCACCAACATAGAAGAGGATTCTTTACTGTTAGGGCAGTGAGAATCTGGAATTGCTTGCCTGAGGAGGTGGTGATGGCGAACTCAGTCGAGGGGTTCAAGAGAGGCCTGGATGTCTTCCTGGAGCAGAACAATATCGTATCATACAATTATTAGGTTATGTAGAAGGACGTAGATCTGGGTATTTATTATGATGGAATATAGGCTGAACTGGATGGACAAATGTCTTTTTTCGGCCTTACTAACTATGTTACTATGTTACTATATGGTACGCCGGGCCGACGCATCGCGACGGCCCCGTACCGATGCAAGTGTGAAAGAAGCCTAACCCTAAATTTAGCCCCAACCCTAAATTTAGCCCCAACTACTCCACCTGCTGGACGGCAGAATATGGCGGGCGCACTGCGCATGCGCCCGCCATTTTCTTTCCGGATGAAGAAGCTGGTGACCAGGAGAAGCAGGAGGACCCAGGAACACTGGTAAGTATAGCAGGGTTCCCGAATCCCCCTATTTCTCTGTCCTCTGATGTGCGATCACATCAGAGGACAGAGAATGAAAGATGGCTTTTTTTGCGATCGCCGGTAAACAGTTAATTACCGGCGATCGCAAAATAGGGGTCGCTGAAAACCAACCCTCATGTTCTTTGGGGTCTCGGCTACCCCTGGCAGCCGAGACTCCAAAGGATTTACGGGTGCCGGCCGGCAGGCGCACTGCGCATGCGCCCGCCATTTTTTGGCCGGAACAAGATGGCAGCGCCCATTGGGAGCCACAAGGAGCAATGGGGAAGACAGGTATCGGGGGGCTATTGGGGACCCCATTTCTCTGTTCTCTGATGTGCAATCACATCGGAGGACAGAGCAATTAAATGGGAAATCGCTTTTTTTTTGTTGTTTGTTTTTTGCGATCGCCGGTAAACTGTTAAAACAGTAAACTGCGATCGCATCCCGGGTGTCGGTAAAAAAAACCCCGAATCATGTTCTCTGGGGTCTCGGCTACCCCCGGCAACTGAGACCCCAGAGAAAATCCGACTCTGGGGGGCGCTATTCATTTTTTCTACAGCGCTGTTCATTAACGGTGCTGTAGTTTAAGTACCCTTAACTGCCGCCGTTAAAAGGCATATCGGCGGTCGTTAAGGGGTTAATGGCCAATGTGAACTTGCTCCTATTTGGCATGCATACCAACCTATATTTCAGGTTGTGCGTGCGTGCGTGTCAATTTTGCAAGTTTTACTACCTACAAAGAATGGAGAGGTTGGAGATTGTAGATACACTTCAACCATGAAAGTCAGATTTAAAAAAAAAAAAATCCAGAAAATTTTATGATTTTTACAAAATTAATTTGCATTTTGTTGCATGAATAAAGTAGAATAGAACTTAATACTTGGTACAGAAGCCTTTGTTTGGAATTACAGGAGGTCATAATTTTCCTGTAGTTCATCATCATGTTTGCACACCCTGCAGCAGGGATTTTGGCCCACTTCTCCATATAGATCTTTCAGGTTTCGGGGCAGTCACTGGGAAACCGTTTCAGCTGCTTTCTATTGGGTTCAGGTTTGGAGATTGGCCAGACAGTCACTCCAGGACCCGGAAATGCTTATTACGGAGTTGCCCTGGTTAGTTGCCCTGGCTGTATGTTTCAGGTCATTATTATGCTGGAAGACCCAGCTACAACTATAAAAAAAATAAATAAATAAAAACACCGCTAATTCCCCAACTCATTTGCACATAGCCCAACTCTAATAGCAGCAATACCTTACATATTACAAATCAAAAACACAAGACAGATTTAGAAATCCAGCAAAAGAAGAGAGGATTGGCTTTTCCACCTGTAGAACTAGTTTTTATTTTTTTTAATTCTGCAAATCACAATCCAAATAGTGACAATGCGCCCGCTATTCGCAAGGCAAAAGCGTGTAACACGGAATCTTTAACAAGCTCAAGGGTAACGTAATGCGTATTAACAATACTTAGCTCAATGTTTAATATGACAGCTCAGCGTTTCCGGTTTTCAAAAGAATAGACTGGCGCAGAATATTTATGGCTGTAACAAATCCTTGAAGAGTTACATAAAATTCATTAGTTTTTCCTTAATCAATTCTTGGATCAACACTCACATTAGCTTGTCACAGCCTAATTCAAAAAAAGCAATTACAACTCCATACTTTATGTAAAAAGATGACAGAAGGAATCTATGTTAAACCAGTCTGCGCAAAATGAAACTGCAAAGAAAACAGATTAAGGATGATTTATTTCATATTTTTCTGGAGGGAAGTTAATTACAAAGTAACTCACATTCCCTATAATTTTACAGCAAGTAATTGAGGCAAAAACACTGTAGTGAGCAGACTCTGAATGAGGTCCATCTACATCTCAAACAAGAGCACAGCAGTGAGCATGTGCAAGAACAAACCAATCTCTTCCACATCCATCGCTATTACCATGCTCCAACATGGTAAGACCTCATGCGAAAGCATACTCGAGATCTGCGCTATATGGATTCAGAATACACTGTCCAAACAAATTATTTCTATACTTTATCTGTAGAGGGCTTTTACTGCTGCCTGCTACCAGGAGTATTTCGGCTAGGAGAATAAAGGCACAGACATAGAGCGGGTGAAAAGTATTAAACATGTCACTAAATTTCTTTTTCCAAAGATTTTTATTTTGAGATAAAAAGGGAATAGGGAATGGAGGCAGGAGAGAAAGGGGGTGGGGGGAGGGAGGGAGGGGAGGGGAAGGGGGGGCATAGGGAAATATATCAATGTAACAAGCGTATTAATTTACATTATGGAGTAAGAATACATAGTGCCCAGTACCTTGGGGCATATCACTAAATTTCTAACTACATGATATAATCGAATACAAGCAGAGTTTTTCAACACTTTTTTGTGTGGAAAACGCCCCCTAGGCTTAAACTCAAGTGAGGGTCCAGAACATGTAGGCGGAGCAGCGAGTCACAGGAGGCAGGAGCCGGCTACTGCGGCTAACTCCTGTGTCCGCTGTGTCTTTCACTCTTCCGTCTTTTTGAAGACGTTGCAATGTGTCGTTCTGTGCAAAAAACGCATCCTGCAAAGTTGTCCGCAGGATGCGTTTTTTTGCACATAGACTTGTATTACCAACGCATCGCGACGTATGGAGACGTTCCATATGTCGTGCACTGGATGCGTCATTAATTTGCAGACCATCGTCACAAAAAAAGTTCAATGTAACTTTTTTTGCAAATGGTCCGCCATTTTCGACCGCGCATTCGCGGCCAAAACTCTGCCCCCTCCTCCCCGGACTGCAGAATGGGCAGCGGATGCATCCATCCGCTGCCCACGCCGTGCAGAGAATTCACAATGTCCGTCAGCCCGACGCATTGCGACGGGCCCGTACCAACGGAAATGTGAAACAGGCCTATGAGAAATGAATATTCACTGCGCTGGCAATAAATAGTAATTTCTCGGTAATAGCGCGCAGTGTCAGCCGCAGAAGCCAGCTTCCTGCAGCGGCCGGGCTGTCACGTGTGCCTGCTACTTAAGTGAAATGAATATTCAACTCTCTCCCCTCCCATGGGAGTGGAGAGAGGTGAATATATTTCTCTTAAGTGGCGGGCACAAGTGACGGCCAGGCGGCTGCAGCTAACACTGCACGCGCTACTTAATAGCAATGAACACTCACTGCCCTCCACGCACAGTTGTGGAGTGTGGACTAGTGAGTATTCCGGCAGCTATGCTCCGCTTGTAAGCTGCACATGATGTCCCTGCCATGTGCTGCTTACAAACATAAGGCAGCTGTTAGCACCGGAACAAGACACTGCGAGGGAGAGGAAAGCAAGTGTAATGTTTTTAGGGTTTTTGTTTTTTTTTATGCTTTTTGATGGAGGGCGAAACATGCAAGGATAGGGGATGAGGAGCCATGCAGACCAGGATAGGGATGAGGAGCCATGCAGACCAGAATAGGGATGAGGAGCCATGCAGACCTGGATAGGGATGAGGAGCCATGCAGACCAGGATAGGCATGAGATGCCATGCATACAAGGATAGGGATGAGAAGCCATGCATACAAGGATGGGAATGAGAAGCCATGCATACAACAGGGATGAGGAGGCTGTGCATACCAGGATAGGAATAAGGAGGCTGTGCATACCAGGATAGGGAATGAGGAGGTCATGCATACCAGGATGGTGAATGAGGGGACAATGCATACCCGGCTTACACTTGAGTCAATAGGTTTTCCCAGTTTTTTGTGGTAAAATTAGGTGCCTCGTCTTATACTTACTTGGGTTGGCTTCAACTCGAGTATATAGGGTAAATATTTCTAAAGGTGCTATTGACATGAAATTCTCACCAGATGTCGGTAACAACCCATCCAATCCACACAGGCAAAGAAATTAGTTTTCCATAGATGAAAGGGAAGGTGCCATAAAAAAAAGTGACAATTGAATAAATGTATAGGTATTAATACTTGAATTTTTTTAATATCATTTGTTTTTAATTAAGTAAAGTATTAAATATAATTTCAAAAGGTTAGGTATTTTCACTTTTAAACACTAGCGGAGAGCTGCCGAAATTGGCCGTGAAAACCTACTGTAAGAAAAACTAGCTCATATTACGTGTACGTACGTGTGTACGTACGTATGTGCGTGCGTGATCTTCTCCCTGTGTTTTAAAAAAAAAAATTAAGAAAGGATTAAGTTAATTAGGATCACAGTGCGTAGCCATTTTGTTGGTGACTGCCAGAGATACTGACAAGGACAGTGTCACCGAGAATGGTCGGCAGCACAGATTCTGTTAGTGCTATTCGCTGTATCATGGTCATGCATCCAGGTATAAGTCCACCATATATTCAATGGAAAGAAAAAAATTAACGTTTCAACTCTACTACCACGCAGCGCTGTCTTCTGTGTACTCTGAACAGGTCAGCGTTGAGAGGTGATTACTGCTCCTTGCCGCTGCAGATACCCTTTTTCCCTGAAAATAGGGCCCCCCCCCCCCCCCCGAAAGTAAGGCATGCTAGGGGAAGCACTGTGCCTGCTAATATAAGGCACCCTTCCCCCCCCCCCCCCCCGAAAATAAGGCATACCTTGTTCTGTGCATGGAGCATGCAGTTGTGTCTCACTCCTGCTGTCCCCGCTGTCCACCACTGCAGCCGCGCTGTTCACAGGAGTTAATCACAGCCTCGGAGCTGTGTGCAGATCTCTGCCCATGAGCCCTGCGCCAATCAGCGCAGGAACCATGTGCCAGCTGACATCATCCATAGTCTCTGGTTGTTCCTGGGCTGTGATTGGCCCAGGGCTCCTGTGCTCTAATTGGCCCAGGGCTCTTGCACCACCAAAGCACTGAAAGCAGCACCGCGGAGGAAACCAGTAAGAAAGTGAATGTGTGTGCGCGTCTGTGTAAGGGTGTGTGTGTGTGTGTGTGTGTGTGTGTGTGTGTACGTACACGGTACACACATGGGAGGCTGCAGTGGGATACTGTTATAATGGGAGGCTGCAGTGGGATACCGGGATGATGGGAGGCTGCAGTGGGATGATGTGGGATGATGGGAGGCTGCAATACTGTACTGTAGAATGATGGGGGCTGTAATGGAATAATGGGGGTGATGTATTGGGGACAGTAAAGGGATGATGAGGGCTGCAATGGGATGATGGGAATATTTGGGGCTGCAAAATGATGATGGGGCTGCTACGGTAAAGGAACTGCTGTGGGTGATTGTCACTGTAGCGGTACAGTGTCCAGAAAGTGTGTGGGAGCCATTTTAGAGGCCTTATGTTTTTGTGGCCCTGTGTGGGAGTCAGGCAATTACAGTACCGTACCGTAGTATGTTACTTTGATTTGTTGTCTGCTTTTCTGCTGAACGGTCTACCATAAAGTACCGTACTGTAAAATAAATACTGTAAACAATGGTGATACGGTATATTTTTACCCCTAGACATGAGCGCTAAAAGAAAGACCTAGTCCGTCGAGTACAAAAAAGGAATCGTGGAAGGATCTTGGGGCAAAAATCTTACTGAATTCTGCAAAGAGAAAATGTTGAGTGTCCGATTGGTCCAAAAATGGCGAGCAGATTACGGTAACCACAGTCAACAAGTGGACAGCGGAAATGCTAAAAAGCGCAAGGTTGGATCTGGTCGGCAACCTTTATATTCCGAGCTGGAAGACTGGATCTGTGAGTGGGTTGCTGAAAGGAGAGCAAACACATTGGTTGTGACTAGGGCTCAGATTCAAGAATTTGCCCTTGTAATGGCACCACAGTTTGAAATTGCCCCTGAAGAATTCAAGTCATCACAACACTGGCTGGATAACTTCCTTCAACGAAGTGAACTGTCTTTAAGATCCACAACACTCTTTAGGCTGGAAGATGCTGAAATTATTAAACGCGCATTTGCATTTAAGACCTTTGTTGAGGACGCTGACTTCTCTAAATACAATCTTTCCAACATGATTGCCATGGATGAAAGTTGAAACTGCAGGGTTTACGGGCCAAGCATCTCAAACAACAATTGAACAATGAGGTGCCTCCTCAGTGTACGTTCCCTCCACTGCTTATGAAATTGCACGTTACCTGTATTTTGGCGATGCGTCTGGATGGCACTAAAGTCCCACCTTTACTCATTTCAAAGGACAAGATTGAATGTGTTTCAGGCATTTATGTTCTTGAAACTGAAAAAGCCTGGGCCACACAAGAAGTTATAAGGAAGTGGGTCGATTTAATGCTGCCGCTTGTTATGCGAGGGAGCCAAAGAGGAATGCTGATCTGGGATGCAGCCAGCACACACCACGCCAAAGACATGAAGAACTTCCTTCATGAGAGAAAAATAGATCAAATAATGATTCCTGCAGGAATGACGGCTTACCTCCAGTCTCTTGATATCGCCATTAACAAGCCATTCAAGGACAATTTGCGTGTGGAAATCAATGACTACATTGAAAATAGAATGGAGAGAAATCAACGTGGAAACTTTGTGAAACAAACTGCCAGAGATTGTGACTTGGGTGAAGAATTCATGGGAGAAAATCACTGACACTTGCATTGCAAATGCACTACGAGCAGGCTACCTTGACAAGAGGTGCTCATTTAAGGACAGTGCTATTGCTAGACATGAGAGATATGGACCAATGATTCTGAAAGAAATGGAGTCACACGAAATTTCACAGGAACTTCAGAGTTTGGATTGTTATGATGATGTTCCAGAAGATGATGACATGGCTGTCATTGAATAAATCTTGTTTTGTGTGATTAAATATTGAGATCAGTAAATGAACCATTGTTCGTTGTTTTACATGTTGTACATGGAAATACCGTAATTATACGGTATTAAGAAATTCTTGATATGATTCACAGTTTATTTGATTCTACTGTTTTGTAATGACTACTGTTCAGCATACGCTGGTATGTTAATAAATGTTAATTTTTTTGTTCAAAGAGAATTTGTCAATTCTTTTTCTTGAGAAAATAAAACACCCCACCCCAAAAAAAAAAAAAAAAATAAGACATGGTGCAACTTTCGGAGCAGAAATTAATATAAGACTGTCTTATTTTCAGGGAAACAGGGTAGTTAGCCCAGACCTCTGCTCCCTGGCACTCCCTACCCACACAGGCTCCTGTCAAGGCAAGCACTGACTGAGGAAAGTGCCACCCGCAGTGTATGGCCTCATCCCGCACCTGTGACCTGGACAGCCCAAGGGGAGTGCCCAAGTCAGAGGCAAATTCAGATCAATACTGCCAGTTAAAGTATATCCGATATAAAATGAAATTAGATAAACAATCTTTATTACTACGAAATCACAGAGCATTGAGAAACAGTACAGAATAATCCCCTAAAAAACCCTTAAAAACAGTTGGGGCACTGTGGTTCTCAAAATACAACTTGCATGTACACTATCAGTTACAATCTATTACTGACAAAGCATCAAAGATACAGGTACATAACATTATTAGACAAACGAGGCAATGGAGTCCGTATAGAAGACAATCAGCAAGTGCTGCTGGGTGTTGCTGGCAGGAGCCCCTGTGAAATAGCAGATTACCCATACATGGCTCAGTAATACAAACCATGAGCCATTGTTATTAGTCATAGAACCACACTGCCCAGCAACCCATATTAGTGATCTGAATTTATCTTTGTAGTGGTTACTCCCACATGTTATTACTTTTGATGTACTATGGGTCTGCAAATCCTTCTGGTTATATTAACCATACTTAGAGGCAGGAGGGGCGGCCTCTACACAAGAGATGCAGCCGCTGTCCAATCACAGTCTCTTATGACCAGGGACTGCCGTAAGTGAGGTTTGTAAGTGTCCTGCTCAAACTCTTACACCTCCAAATGAAAATGCCAGCTCCCAGTGGTTAAAGGGTTTGTCCACTATTCTTAAACTAAATTTTTGGCCACAATAAAATAAAACCTATATTCCCCTTCCATGCCAGTCTGCACTCGCTCTCCCTGTGGCTGTGATGCGGTGTTGTGACACGTGACGCCGGCGCCCAATCTGCACTGGTGTCCCCGTTTCCACCTTCAGACAAACTGAACATGAAGAGGAAGCTAGTGTAATAATGTATAATGAGAAATTATCAGGGAAAAAGTATTGAATACGCTTACAGAAATGTAATACTTCTTACAAAAGCTTTTGTTAGTGGTGACACGTCGGAGCATTTATGTAAACGGAAGTAGTGGTAAGACTGTATAGGTTCATATCCCCCAATAGAAATCATACATCATTTGCACAAATTCAATGAGCCAGTCATGAAAGGTGATACAGAAGGAAGGGCGTAACAACTGCGGTCGCAGGCCACAACGGGTCCGTGCCAGGTGAGTGGTCCGCTGATGCCAGCAGAAACCAACTGGATGTGTGTCCTCGACAATATAGGCTGCTGTCCACTCAGAGGCCAACAGCTGACGCTGGCACACATATGACAAGAGGGACATGGTAGTGACATCATGCACTCAAGTTGCTTGCACGCTGAAGTCAGCTGCCAGTTTCAGAAGAAGACACCAAGCCGCGAGGGAGGGAAGGTGAGTATAATGGTTGGTACATGCATGGTTAGTACCTAGTATCACCCCCTTTTTAAGTATCACAGCTTGTTAATGCTTTTTGTAGCCAGCCAAAAGTATTTCAATTCTTGCTTTAGGGATTTTCATCCATTCTTCCTTGGAAAACTCCAGTTCTGTGACATTCCTGGATCAACTTGCATGCACAGCTACTCTGATGTACCATAAATCCAGAGTCTGCTAAATATTTCTGAAGGTCTTTTGCAGTCATGTGGGGGGGCTCTATCTTGCCTCTCTAGAAATCCTACTAGCAGCAGTCACAGAAATTTTGCTTGGTCTTCTAAACCTTATTTTGACCTCCACTGTTCTTGTTAACGGTCATTTCTTAATTACATTTTGAACTGAGGAAAGGGCAACTTGAAAATGTTATGCCAACTTCTTATAGCCTTCTCCTGCTTTGTAGGCCTCCACCATTTTCAATTTCAGAGTGCTAGGTAGAAGCTCAGAAGAACCCATTGCTGTAGTTTTCTGCCACAGGGTAAGAGGAGCTGGGAAATTTGCATCACCTGGCCTTTCTTAAAGATGATAGTGAGCAAGGCAAAACCCTGAGAGCATGTTTCCAGGTTCAGGAAACCTTCAGGATTTGCTGCAGACTGAACGCCGCATACAGCCGCAGTGTCCAATCTGCAGCGTCCAGATGTTACAGCATAGTGGAGGGGATTTTATGAAATTCTGTCTCCACTATGCATGCAGGTCCACGTCTTACCAGACCACAGCATGTCTATCTTGCAGAAACGCTCCATCTCTGCAAGATAAATAACAGTCTATGAATACGATGCGGTGATTCCGCATGTGTTCAATGAACACATACGGAATCACCGTGCGTACAAAAGAGGGCGGCACTTTGGGCGGAGCGAGGTCTCTGCGTCCAAAGCGCTGGGATTCCGGAACGTGGAAACATACCCTTAGGGTAGGTGAACACGATCAGTAAACGCTGTGGTTGGACGCTGCAAACTTGCTGCATCTTTCCAGACCGCAGCACATTTATCTCACGCAGACGCAAGTCTCTGCAAGATAGATTTCACCTGTACAATGTAAGGAAGACTGTGAAACCGCACCACCTGCGTTTAATAGCCGGCAGTGCTTTGGATGCAGCGGAAATGTGCTGAGTCTAAAGTGCTGCCAATTACTGAACGTGTGCACCTACCCTGACAGGCTAATTAAGGTATGAAATCTTGGTCAAAGTTTTCTGAGAACATAAATCTCTCCAAGGGTACCAAAACTTTTGCATTGGACCATTTCACTTTTTGTAATCTTTAAAATGGGAAAAAAAAATGACACTTTTCCCCACTGACCTCCATTTCTGGGATGGGTTAAACTGTGCAGTTTACATACGGCCTCAGTAGAAGTTACCAAGCAGATAGGTGATAGTACTAGTCATACCATGCAAGGTGTGCAGCTGGAAATGAACCTCTCAGTAAATATAGGAGGGATCCCTGCCTGGCCATAGACTGAGGCGTTAAACCTTTGTAGGCCTTTCATTTCATTCAGATGTTCCTTGCAGAACAGTTATGTAGTAACAGCAGGGGGCCAAATTAAAGCACACATTACTGGGAGCAGTCTCGACATTTAGAGCTTTGTTTCCTGTCAGGAAGAGTTCTATTTCAATGCGTAGCCCAATCAGCAGGGAGTGAGCAGAATTAAGTGCCAGTTGATATTACTTTGTTTTGTATCACCCACCCTTGAGAATAATGTTCAAAGACTTGGCTAAGAGGTCAGCATGGTCTCATCCTTCTGACTAGACTGCTAAGCCACAGGGTGTGCGCCTTCTTCTATGAATTTCACCTTACAGACTTCTGTTTTTTGAACCCTAGTGTGCTGAATTCGCAACAGGAAGCCTTGTATTTCAGAAAAAGACTGCTTAATACCTATATTATGATGTCCTTCAGTCATTAACATCTGTAACATACTGCTTGTATTTCAGAGAGCAAAAAACTCTTCTCATTAAACCAATAGCTTCAAAAGGTGAGCAAAATGTGTGTTATGACGACGTGTGAAAATTAGAACATTTACATATAGACTTGTGACTTAATCTAGAGAAATCAGATCCCAAACATCGGCAGCTACATATGCAAATGCTGAATTCTGTAGTAAGCTTTCTGCATGCACATCAGAGTGCAGCTTCTCGCTACACAATCAGCATCTGGCTTTGCTTTTAACAAGACCCCAAACAATCCATAGGGACCCGTAAAAAATGTTCCAACATGGAACACCTTAAATCATTAATTTTACAAACAAAACAAATATGTTTCACTAAAGTGAAAAGTAATGGTTGGGGATGTTCTTTTAACCTCCCCTTATTAAAGAGTTGTTTTTGTTTTGTTTTTTAATTATTTGTCTTTCAGGGGCAAAAAATAGTTTAATATTTGTGAACATATATGAGAGGAGCAAAATTCAGGGCTTGTGCACCAAGATAATTTTACTTATCGGAATAATACAGTAGTAAATTAGCTGGTAAATTTGTGAACATAAGAAAAACATAGGAATAAAACAAAACCATGCACAGAAGAGCATCTATCACATTGCAGAACATAACCAGTGCTTATGCCTGAGAGCACTTTATGCCAACAGCGTCTAAACAAAATGCTTGCCATAAATGACAATAAATGTCAGCAGGCAAATGGATTCCTTTAATTATAGCAAGAGTTTTGTGCTTTTTTTTTTTTTAAAGGTCACGGAAAATCCACGTTTTCTCCAGATGAATCAACACTCCATATATTTAATATGATGTTGATGCACAATCCTAAAGAAAATCATAACAGGCCTTCACAATCTAACTATTCATTTTCAAAAAACTCACAACATACTTCCAATGCCAAATTAAAATGGTTGTCCAGTATATCAGGCAGATGTATAGTGTACAGAGCAGCAGAGCTTCGTACACAGACTACTGGCTGTCCACGGGCTGCATCTCGGCTCCCACTAAAGGCTATGGAAGTCGAACAATTGTATCTGACAAATGGAATTCCACAGTGTACAGAATTTCGGCTCTTTACGCTGCGAAGTGTTGGACCCACACCAAACTGATATTGATGGCCGATCGTAAAGACAGGCCTTCAATATAAAAGTCCTGGACAACTACTTTATGAATTCATTATTATACCAGGGTTGACCAGTAGAGGTGGGCGAACCCGAACAGTTAAGTTCGGTGTCCGTACCGAACACCTACTGTTCAGGCACGGACACCAAACACGGACTTTACTGGGAAGTCTGTGCTACTGTTCGGGTTCGGCTGCCCGAACACCGGGTGTTTGTTGCACTGTCATGTGCATGACAATGTGGCAAACACTGCCTCTGATCGGCGGTGAAACCATGCCCGCTTGGCAGAGAGCTGCAGTTCCCACGCTGTCAAAAGACAGCACGAGTGCTCAGCTGTTATCGGAGGTATAAAGTTTACTTCCGGTCACTGGTTGTCAGCTGATGGAACAACTGCTCCCATCATCCGACACCTGCTGCCGCTAATAACAGCAAGAGCAGAAGCGGTGGATAGGAGTATTCATCAGCCGCTCCTGCGTTGTAAATAAATTTAAAAAAACGGCGTGGGTTCCCCTGTATTTTTGTTAACCAGACAAGCAAAACTCACAGCTGGGGGCTGCAACCCTCAGCTGTCAGCAAGGCTGATTATCAAGAACAGAGGGGTTCCCACGCTGTATTTTTTAAAAAATTTTAAATAAATTATTTAAAAATGGAGTGGAGTCCTCCCCATTTTTGACAACCAGCCTTGCTAAAGCAGAAAGCTTTATTTATGGCCATGGATATTGACACTTCAGCCTAACAATAGCAGCTGCCCAGAAAATGCACATCTATTAGATGCGCCAATTTTGGCGCTTTGCCCAGCTCTTCCCACTTGCCCTGTAGCGGTGGAAAGTGGGATGATAGTTGGGGGAATTGATGTCACCTTTGTATTGTCCGGTGACATCAAGGCCCGAGGTTAGTAATAGAAAAGGAGTCATTAAGACGCCCCAATTACTAACCCCATAGCCACACTGTATGAAAACACAAGACACCAAGAATAAAGTCCTTTAAGTGAAAAAAAAAAAAAAAGACTCCTTTAATAATTTCAATTAAACCATACTTACGACCTCGCCTAATTCCTCCGAAGCCCTCGTTCTCCTGTAATAAACCAAAAATAAAAAACAATATCCCTCACCTGTCAGTCGAAAATTTGCTGGAATTATTAGCAGATGCCATGTTGTATTTGGAGAGCCGCTGATGTGCCTAAACAGTGGAAACCGCCAACAAATGACCCCATTTTGGAAACTTAACCCCACAAAGAACTTATCTAGACATGTGGTGAGCACCGTGAACCCCCAAGTGTCGCATAGAAAATTATATTGTTGAGTCATGAAAATAAAATAAAAAATCCACAAAAACGATCTTAAACCCCCAATTTTTATTCTCACAAGGGTAACAGCAAAAAAGAGACTTAAAAATCTGTTGGCAATTTCTCCTGGGTACGTCGATACCCCATATGTGGGAGTAAACTATTGTTTGAGCACACGTCTGAACTGCAGCATTGATGGAATGGTCTGCGGGCATCATAATGCGTTTGTGGAGCCCCTGATGTGCCTAAACAGTAGACTAGTAGAACACAGCTAGAAGAGTATAGCCCAATAGAAATAAAACATAACTTTTACTAATAATATTAAAAGGTGGACAAAACAAAAAACAAACAAAAGTGCTCACGCCGAAAACCGTGCTATAATAAAAAACTGGTTTGATCTCACCAATTATGGACGAAGGGTACCCTTGCAAGTGGTGAGGGGTCCCAGGGAGGGTCCAAACGTTGTAGGGTAAGACAGAGGGAGCGGGGACCTGTTTCCTAAACCCCTGTCGTGCCCCAGCAATAACTCCTGTCCCAACAAGGACAGGCCCAAATGAGCCCTACTATGGACACCCCCCGCCGTATGTAGTATGGTAGACACCTCCCTACGCGTTTCTTCTCCAATCCCGGAGATTCATCAGGGGAGTTTCAATGGCCAACAGGCCCAGAAGTAGTTTAAAAGTCCTTAAATTTTCAAAAGTCCATAGGTAAGGGATATACGCAGTGGCTGTATATTATCCCCAGCATAGGCAGTCCTATGTGATGTCTGCCACAGAAGGTGAGTCAGCTCAGTATGGCGCCCGCTACCTCTATATAAGCGAGGGACCACTCCCCCCCAGACCAATAGAACCACCCACATATGCCCCCATCCCCCTGTAGTACCTGAGTGGGCTGAGTAGCCTCCATGCTGCGCTCCAATTACTGGAACACACGCCAAGGTCCCCCCATGCCGTCGGGCTGCTGACCGCTCGTCCCGGCGAAACCGGAAGTAACGGCGCCATCCTGCAAATGTCACTTCCGGTGCGCCGGTAACATAGTGCGTTTCAACGGTGGAACGTAACCTCAGAGCGCCTAATGATGGCGCGGTACACTGATAATACAGTGCGCTCCAACAGAGGAACACAAATGCTTGGTAATGCCACGGACCCACACTGAAATCAATACCGCTCACTAAGGTTGCGCCTAAAGAGCGCTACAACGATGGAGCGCAAGCATCAAAGTAAATAAAGAAAGCGGGGGGGGGGGGGCTTTATGGAAAAGAGCGCTCTGTTAGAAACAGATCCGCCCACTAATTGCCCCACACAAGAGCACAGAGGGGGAAAGGGGGGGGGGACGGATGCTAACATGTACCACCAGGCACTAAAAAAGCAACAAAAATGCGTGGATGCCTAAAAGCTACGGCATATTACAGTAGAGTGATGCCATACATATATTGCACACACCATACCAGATAGTGTGCCCGTGGCTGGAAGTGTCCATACCAAATCATGGATAATTAATAGCTGGAAATGACCAGACTATCCAAGGCAACTTAACTGTATCCATGGTGATATAAATAGTGTGCAGAATAGGTAGTAGCTGGACTTTTGAAAATTTAAGGACTTTTAAACTACTTCTGGGCCTGTTGGCCATTGAAACTCCCTTGATGAATCTCCGGGATTGGAGAAGAAACACGTAGGGAGGTGTCTACCATACTACATACGGCGGAGGGTGTCCATAGTAGGGCTCATTTGGGCCTGTCCTTGTTAGGACAGGAGTTATTGCTGGGGCACGACAGGGGTTTAGGAAACAGGTCCCAGCTCCCTCTGTCTTACCCTACAACGTTTGGACCTTCCCTGGGACCCCTCATCACTGGCAAGGGTATCCTTCGTCCATAATTGGGGAGATCAAACCAGTTTTTTATTATAGCACGGTTTTCGGCGTGAGCACTTTTGTTTGTTTTTTGTTTTGTCCACCTTTTAATATTATTAGTAAAAGTTATGTTTTATTTCTATTGGGCTATACTCTTCTAGCTGTGTTCTACTATCTACCCTAAGAGTGGTGCAATAGCTTGGTATTTCTAAGCTACAGCTGTCTCATTAAACAGTAGACTACCCTCAATATTGGAATTGATATAGTGTTTTCCTGGAATGTGAATTTTATAATGTGGTGGCATACATGTAAATTGTGTAAAATGCATCACGTTGGCACACGTGAGTTAAGTCAAAAATGAATTTAGTAGTCTATGGATGTGTGGTACAGTCGGAAGCATTCTTTCATAAGGGATGAGGTTTCTCCTTGTGGAAAGTGGAATATCAGCTCTGGCTTCGTCGTGCAATGCTCCTCTGGGACATTTAATATGCAAATTGCCTCTTCAGAGAGAAAGAGGACTTGAACTATATAGGGCCACCTGTTGGTAGTAGCAATCCTACAAGTCACAATCAACCTTTTAAAGAGTCTTGCAATAGGACTTAGAATAAAAGCCAAATCAAAATCTCAACTTGCAGACACGGTACTGTAAGGGCTCCAGCCTATGACTGGTGCTCTTACAGCACAGATCCTAGGTTGGACATCATTGCTTCAGGCAATTAGATTGCCTGAAACACTGAAAACTATGTGATTGGCTTTTGATTTCTGAACAGCCAATCACAGCAATTGTAGTTGCGGAGGGGTTGGCAACACCACCCAGGATGACTTCTCCATGCGCCCTGCTTCAAGATGGTGCAGGTACATGGAAGCTACCACCTCCACAGTGGTCGCAGTGCAGCATTTTAACAATGACATAACCAGTACGTCTAAGGTTGGGATAAGGTTAAGAAGATGACTAGCCCTGCCAATTGCTTTCCTTTTTTTTTTTTTTTTTTTAAATTAATATATAGAGATGAACAGCACTTATCACAGCATATTTAAACATACCCACTGGGAGATATGCATAATCTTCAGGTACTGCGAATACATCCTGTTCAGGTGCACAGTACCTTCTGATTCAACACATGTAACTATATGCAGACAAGCCAATGTGGAAGTGAGCAGTCCACTCGGTAACGGCAGGTGTTACCGAAAATGCTTTTTCAAATTTCCTCATTTTAAAAAAGGTTGGAAATGATTGTTCTACAGCAATTATCTATTGATCACTCATATCAATACAAATGCAGAACGAAAGCCAGCAATGAAGTGAGGCTTGCAAGGGACACCCAAAGCAATAAAAAAAGGATTTTGAGGCATGTCAAAAGCAAAACAAAACTAAAAAAAAAAAAAAAGTCAACATTACTAGAGCCACAGCGGTAAAAATGGGTAAATATGCCTCGGTGAACAGCATTAGGATTTTTATAGGATGAAAAGGGCAAAGTAGTCAAAAATTATGTTGAGAAAGCCAAACTTTTAAATTCCTATTTTGCATCGGTGTTTATTAAGAAAGCAACTGGAACATTAATTGATCCTCACGGCACTATCAAAGGAATAAAATAATCCACACTATCTATAAAACAGAGACATGGTGAGAACACTTAGCTAAAATCTTCTGGTCCAGATGAATTACAGTTAGGTCCACATATATTTGGACAGAGACAACATTTTTCTAATTTTGGTTATAGACATTACCACAATTAATTTTAAACAAAACAATTCAGATGCAGTTGAAGCTCAGACGTTCAGATTAAATTTCAGGGTATCCAAATTAAAATTGGATGAAGGGTTTAGGAGTTTCAGCTCCTTAACATGTGCCACCCTGTTTTTAAAGGGACCAAAAGTAATTGGACAGATTCAATAATTTTAAATAAAATGTTCATTTTTAGTACTTGGATTGAAAACCCTTTGTTGGCAATGACTGCCTGAAGTGTTGAACTCATGGACACCACCAGATGCTGTGTTTTCTCCTTTTTGATGCTCTGCCAGGCCTTCACTGCGGTGGTTTTCAGTTGCTGTTTGTTTGTGGGCCTTTCTGTCTGAAGTTTAGTCTTTAACAAGTGAAATGCATGCTCAATTGGGTTGACATCAGGTGACTGACTTGGCCATTCAAGAATATTCCACTTCTTTGCTTTAATAAACTCCTGGGTTGCTTTGGCTTTATGTTTTGGGTCATTGTCCATCTGTAGTATGAAACGACAACCAATCAGTTTGGCTGCATTTGGCTGGATCTGAGCACACAGTATGTCTCTGAATACCTCAGAATTTATTCGGCTGCTTCTGTCCTGTGTCACATCATCAATAAACACAAGTGACCCAGTGCCACTGGCATCCATGCATGCCCAAGCCATCACACTGCCATCGCCGTGTTTTACAGATGATGTGCTATGCTTTGGATCATGAGCTGTACCACGCCTTCGCCATACTTTTCTCTTTCCATCATTCTGGTAGAGGTTGATGCTGGTTTCATCTGTCCAAAGAATGTTCTTCCAGAAATGTGCTGGCTTTTTTAGATGTTTTTTAGCAAAGTCCAGTCTAGCCTTCTTATTCTTGATGCTTATGAGTTGGTTGCACCGTGCAGTGAACCCTCTGTATTTACTTTCATGCAGTCTTCTCTTTATGGTAGATTTGGATATTGATACGCCTACCTCCTGGAGAAAGTTGTTCACTTGGTTGGCTGTTGTGAAGGGGTTTCTCTTCACTATGGAGATTATTCTGCGATCATCCACCACTGTTGTCTTCCGTGGGCGCCCAGGTCTTTTTGCATTGATGAGTTCACCAGTGCTTTCTTTCTTTCTCAGGATGTACCAAACTGTAGATTTTGCCACTCCTAATATTGTAGCAATTTCTCAGATGGGTTTTTTTGTTTTCGCAGCTTAAGGATGGCTTGTTTCACCTGCATGGAGAGCTCCTTTGGCCACATGTTTACTTCACAGCAAAACCTTCCAAATGCATGCACCATACCTCAAATCAACTCCGGGCCTTTTATATGCTTAATTGAGAATGACATAACGAAGGGATTGCCCACACCTGTCCATGAAATAGCCTTGGAGTCAATTGTCCAATAACTTTTGGCCCCTTTAAAAACAGGGTGGCACATGTTAAGGAGCTGAAACTCCTAAACCCTTCATCCAATTTTAATGTGGATACCCTCAAATGAAAGCTGAAAGTCTGAACTTCAAATGCATCTGAATTGTTTTGTTTAAAATTCATTGTGGTAATGTCTATAATCAAAATTAGAAAAATGTTGTCTGTCCAAATATATATGGACCTAACTGTATATTCTAAGGTACAGAGAGGTAGAATAGGAACTGCAAAATCACTAGCCAGATTCTTTGAAAAAACCTGGAGAGAAGGAGAAGTTCCAGAAGATTGGAGGAGGGCAAATGTTGTCCCCATCTTCAAAAAGGAAAGGAGATGAAGCTAGCAAATTTAGGCCAGTGAGCCACCGGAATGTAAGTATGTACTGTTTGTTTTCTTTACATTTACAATGGTAACCAGAGTAAACAGAGTTACTAAGCGCGGCCCTGCGCTTAGTAACCCGATGTTTACCCTGGTTACCAGTGAAGACATCGCTGAATCGGCTTCACACACGCCGATTCAGCGATGTCTGCGGGAGATCCAGCTACGAAATAAAGTTCTGGCCTTCCTGCTCCGACCAGCGATGTCACAGCAGGATCCAGATCGCTGCTGCGTGTCAAACACAACGATATCGCTATCCAGGACGCTGCAACGTCACGGATCGCTAGCGATATCATTGTTAAGTTGTTCAGTGTGAAGGTACCTTTAGGGTATGTTCACACGTTCAGGTTTTTTCGCGATAAAAACGGTATAAAAACTCTATAAAAACGTATTAAAAACGCAGACATCCTATCATTTAGAATGCATTCTGCAATTTTTGTGCGGAAAAAAAACACATCGCTGTAAAAAAAAAAAAGCAGCGTGCTCATTAATTTTGCAGATTTTTTGCGCTTTTTCTGCTATTTAATGCATTGAGAAAAATGCAAAAAACGCACAAAAAACATGCAAAAAAATGCGTCAAACGCAAAAAAAACGCATGCGGACTTCTGGCAGAAAAGTCCAGTTTTTGTCAGGAAATTTCTGCAAGAAATCCTGACGTGTGCACACACCCTAAAAAAGAAGCAATGGAATAAAACTGAAAGGGAGAAAATACAAAGTAGATAATAGAAAACTTTTTGACAGTGAGGGTGATTAATGAGAGGAACAGGCTGCCACAAGAGGTGGTGAGTTCTCCTTCAATGGAAGTCTTCAAACAGAGGCTGGACAGACATCTGTCTGGGATGATTTAGTTAATCCTGCATTGTGCAGGGGGTTTGGACACGATCCTTCCAACTCTAACATTCTGTGAAGTACTGAAAAACCAGTACCGACTCACTAAATGATAGACACACAAAAGAAACCCACACTTTATAGGTCTCCATTATAGTCACCATGGAATCCTACAAATCTAGAAGAGACACCCACTCATCCGCCTACAATAAACCATGAGCATGTATAGCATAATCTTAGAAAGTCTAGTAACATAAATACATCAAGGTCAACAGAAAGTTTATTGGTTTTGTCAAATAAAAAAAAATTGAAAAATAACAGTCGCTAAAAAAAAATGCTCTAACACTACTATTTCATGGACGTCGCTTGAAAAACCATCACGTTTCAAATTCACATTTAATAGTATTTTTTCCTCGTTTAATTAATTACTTTGGACACACGAGCCAGACACAATGATGTTCCTTTTCCCAACACATCCTATGCATTTCTGATAAATGGGAGAAGAATAGATGACCTGGCAGAAGGCTCACACAATAACATGTGATTTACAGGACACGAATGCAGCTATTGCAAGATTTATCTGACAGCCCCCTCTGATAGTAGCCTGCTGAGTATCCGATGGGATGATTTCTAGTCGGGAAAGTCTGCGACCAAGTAGCCATACACATTATTTATTTATTAGATGTTTTGGGCTGAAACCATTTTTAAATGATGCACTTCACAATGCATAGCCATAAATTTAGCTTTAAGCCTTGGAAGGAGGTAGTGTTATTGGAATGTATGTCAACTTGAATTAGGACGAGCAAAACAACGCTTTTATCAAGCGGCCTTCAATGTGATGTGTATTGTTTCAAAAACTATATTCACGTCAAATAAACAAAAATCCTCTGTAGTAATATTACATGAAATATTTCTGAAATCCTAAGTGGAACAAGGCTGTCATAGCCAAAGTCGGGAAGAATAGAGCTTCGAGATAAAGCCTTTACCGACATTTCTGCAGTTCGGTGTATTAAAATGTAAGAAAAGTCCTTTTACCACTAGTGCCCCTATATCTACATGTGCTCATACTATATTACTGCTGGTACTGCAGTAACAACATACCAAAGAATAGAAAGCATCAGGAGGAACAAGAAGGTTGTTAGCCAATTTCTAGACATGCAATGAGCAAAGTGACAAATTCATGCTTTACATCAAGGGTGCAATGATTTTATCTTTCAGATTCAATCTTATGCAATGAACATGTAAAGAAGAACAGTCGGCAGGATATTCGACCTTTAACTAAATGCACGAGTGTAAAACATTTTTAATGCTTGTTACACATTCATACCTTGCTTCTAGTATTTCATTGGGGCATGTCAGAGATACATTGTTGAAGTTTTAATTGCAAGTGGCCACCAATGGCCTCCTAGTCTTTGACGGGTCAATTCTGTCATTCACTGGTCCCTCATGTACAGAAGCATTTTCATCAGAAGAGATGGCGAATGAGCATTAAGAGCCTAAAGGCATTGTGAGATCAATGGACTCTAGGTCATCAGCAGCTCACCGTGCATGCGCCACAGTCCCTCTCCTGATGCGACCAACCCAGGCAATGACGATGCCTGTCCACAATCTCAGGTAAGTGGAGAAAGGTCACAGAGGAAAGTGTCCGGGTCAAAGACTGGAGGTCAGCGGTGGGCAGGGAAAAGGGTGAGCACCACAGAGCTGGAATTGCAGTGCCCGAACCGCTGCACATGCAAATAAAACTTCAAGGGTGGATTTCTCAAAATGCACCAACAAGATACTACGATGAAGGGATTCACATAGTCAGCATTAAAGGGGTTTTACAATCATGTATTTAGTTAGGCGTCAAATATCCAGCTAACAGATTCTCTTTAGTAACAAATAGACTATAAATCTGAAGAGCTAATGTATTAAAGGTAAGGTACTGCGTTTGTAGATCATTAATAAACAAATGTAATGTAGCATAACATGCTGTTATAACCAAGTTTTTATTGCATTTGAAACATTTTGTGTGTTATAGGAGTTTAAAGAAGGCACTGGGGGCTGACATCTTGGTTTCTCAGTAGCAGCACGACACTATCAGTGTCATAATACGGCACCCCATGGTTATAGGAGATAACAGACGGACTCCGACCCTATCTATTGTAATAGAACTGTCACTGCTGTGAACTGGGCACGCTTCTGTGGGCTGCACAATTCACAGTAGTGGGAGTGTTCTGCTGCCATATTTATGGAACCCTCAGATCTGCTACCATTAGCAGTACTGCTTGCAGCAGAACAGATCCTAGATTGACGGCTGAGGGGAGTAAAATGCAGGAGAAAAGTACGGGCAGAATAGCAGAGACATTAAGGAGGAACAGTGTACCATTAGTATTATTGGAGCAGCAGCTGGAACAGGAGCTATCCGCTGCTCTGCAATCTGGGTGAGAGAAACTGATGGGAGAAAGACAGTAACTGCTGATGTTAGCAGATACCAGGGCAGTCACCCACAAAATGGTGCTGCCCTGTGATACTACTCGTCATTCTAGCCCAGGGATACAAGACCACTCGAAAAAGGGAGGGAGATGGTGATGTCAGCAGTTACTGCCCCAATTTTGCTGCTAACAGTAAAGCTGGTAAGTCTTACTATAGCTGCTTGAGGTCTAAAACGGAATATGCTCCCACTAGTGGTAAATAAATATATTTGTAAGAAAATATATAATATTTTTCATATAGAAATGTTTGCAAACAGTGCAAGTACAAGAACACTGGTGACATCTTTCCATTAAATGGAACCAGTCACGATGGATAACATTAACATGCAGATATACTGTTAATCTATAGCTTAATAGCATTAAAGGTGCCAAACTGCAGTACTGAATGCACAGCAAGTGGGAGAAAAAGAGCTTTATTTCTTCAGAGAGCCGCTGCCGTCCAGTCATACAGGTGTCATCTACTACAGTTACAGCTCATAGAACTGAGTGGTGGCTGTGTGCGCACCCCAGCTTTTTGACAGCAAGCTAATGTATAAGAGAGCAGGCTAACAGTCCAAGTGTCGGAGCATGCACACAGCCGCCGCTCAGAGCTGTGAGCAGTAACTGTAGGCGCACTGGCAGCACTGAAGGCTCGCGGGAGGATTAACATTCATTTTCTCTCAGGTGTTGCACTTTCAGTATAGCACCCAGGCAACATCCTGAATAGAGATGAGCTAATATGATCGGGTTCCTGCTTATTCGGCAAGCTATAGGGCTTACCGAATAAGCTGCAGAGGGAACCCGGATACATGGATCAGCTGTTCGGCGCTGCAGCTGCATGTGTCGCACAACGCATGCATGGAGAGCCTGTATTCCTTCATACGGGGAAACATCTTTTGAAGATGCTTTGACCACAGTTAAACCATCACAATTTGTCCCTTATCCATTTCAGATGCCTCCAACTTCAAGAACAGGCTTGCTCACTTGTTGCCCAATATATGTATTACCCCTTCACAGGTTCAACTATCTTGGAAAAATGTAATTCACTTCACCCATCAGTGATTTTAATGTTCTGAGTGATCAGTGTACGTACATCAATATGTAGATAGAAGGCCATCTGAGGAAAGATTCAGTCCTAAATGTGAAGACCTTTCTCAAACAAGTATAATGGTATTTTCCAATACCATGATAACCTGGTCCCTGACAGTGAGGTGATGGGTGAGCAAAACTTAAGTGGACAATGTGAAAAAACCAATGCTCCATCACACCGTCTAGTGACCGCTGGGGGCACAGACGCTGGACACGCTGGGGGCACAGACGCTGGGCACGCTGGGGGCACAGACGCTGGGCACGCTGGGGGCACAGACGCTGGGCACGCTGGGGGCACAGACGCTGGGCACGCTGGGGGCACAGACGCTGGGCACGCTGGGGGCACAGACGCTGGGCACGCTGGGGGCACAGACGCTGGGCACGCTGGGGGCACAGACGCTGGGCACACTGGGGCACAGACGCTGGGCACACTGGGGCAGAGACGCTGGACACACTGGGGCAGAGACGCTGGACACACTGGGGCAGAGACGCTGGACACACTGGGGCAGAGACGCTGGACACACTGGGGCAGAGACGCTGGACACACTGGGGCAGAGACGCTGGATATTGGGGGCAGAATGCTGGAGATACTGGGGGCAGAAATGCTGGAGACACTGGGGGCAGAAGCATGATTGGAGACAAGGGGCAGAATGATAGACATGGGGGCATGATTGGAGACACTGGGGGCAGGATTGGAGACAGATCGTGCAGGATCATGGGGCAGGATGGATACAATGGAGACAGATGGGGCAAGATAGGGAGATCATATGGGGCAGGATGGGGAAATCATAAGGGGCAGAATGGATAATCACGAGGGCAGGATGCGAGAACATATGGCTGGACCCAGGAATGAGACACACGGGGGCCAGGATGGGGGATATTATTACCATAGGGGCTAATTAAGGGATATTATTACTGCAGTGACGTATTAATTTTATTTTTTGAGTATATAGTTTTAAATGGGGGAGCTGTCCCATTACGGTGTAGAGTGATACTATGCCGCCTTTTTTTCTTCATGTGGTGTAATGTAGAAGTTGGCAAAAATTAAGTAATTGTTTTGCAAGCGGAGCTCGAGATAAGTTATTTCCTGCAGAGACAAGTCCTGGCTGGAAGAAGTGATGGCGGTCTGTGCTGGATGAAAGTTGAAAGATGAAGGACGTCACTGGTGAGTTAGTGTGTTACCTATACACTGACACTATACACTATATACTATATACAGAGCTCCTGTGTATAATGTCACCAGTGATCACTGTATTACCTATACATTATATACAGATTTCCTATGTATAATATCACCAGTTATCACTGTATTACCTGTACACAGACATTACACACCAAGCACAGATCTCCTGATTATAATGGCACTTATGGTGATGGTATTGTGTTTTTTTTTTGTTTTTTTTATTACTGATCATTATTGTAGTATTCGGTTACTTTGTGGTGGTAATATGTGGTCTGGTCATGGTGTGGTGGTATTTGTTCCTTGTATGTGCTATTTGGTCACTATGTGGTAATAATATGGTGTCTGGTCATGGTGCTGTGGTATTTGTTCCTTGTATGTGATATTATTCGATCACTGTGGCGGTAATATGTGGTCTTGACATGGTGTAGCAGTATTGGTTCCTTGTATGTGATATTATTGGTCATTTTAAAAATTGAAAAATAAATGAAAATATTCCTAAATTGTATTGGCTATTTTAACAAATATTTAATAGGTTACAGCAGAGTAGGGCCCAGCCAAAAGTGTCTACAGTGTTATGGTGGCGGCTTTAAAAATCTTTTGGCCAAAACAAAAGCTGCCGGTTATATGTGTGAGATGATGATGGGAACTGTTAATGTGTGATGGGTAAGAAGTGGAGTTTTTCCAAAAGAGTGGTGGGACTGGACAGTTTGAGGGGTGGAGTGGGGGCAAAGCTGGGGTGGAACCTGGGCGGAGTATGAAGGGGGCCCAAAAAAAAAATTGCCAGTATAGGGCCCTGAAATTTCTAGTGCCAGCCCTGGCTCCATGCATGATTTACATCCTGCAGCTCTTGGAGCTGGTAACAGCATATCAGTGGGGGCTCTGGGGGTCGGACACCTACTAATTGAATATTGATGACCAATGCTAATGATAGGTCGTCACTCAATGTACTGGAAAACCACTGTAAATTAACTTTTGCAAAAAGCAGAACATTCATGTACTGTGGCCATATATAGCTCAGACAACGCGCCGCTCACCATTGAAATGCTTCATATAACATTGTAATAACCCACTCATACTTAGCCTTCTATATTACGAACTATAACCCAAATCAGGGACAAACATCATGAAAGTCGATCGGCCGCTTCAGATAACTTTTCAGACCAAATTGTTCATGAAGAACAACAGTATTTCTGGCATGTAATAATAAGTGTGGCCCTCTGTCATCTCTCTCGGACCTAGTGGATCAAGTTTAGCTGTGTGTACTGTGTATGGGAGACAGATGGATTCTTGCTTTTACTTATCTGAGCACATAGACAGAAGCTGCAACATATATGAAATGATAGCTCAGAAATAAACTCACTCTCACTAGCTTTATTTATTTAGCGTCAATCCTAATTGTGCACATACAAAGGAATAAGTGCAAGATTTCAGTATTCTAGACCTTAAGGATTATTATTGCCGTATCACAAGGGGACGCGTAAACAGCTCCGACTCGATGGATTATTTAATTAGGAGAAGATAGCACAGCTTATTCCTTTACTTCATCACATCCGTAAGACATGACAAATGTGAAAAGTTTCACAGAACATTAGTACATGTTAACTTTGCAAAGCCACCTTATTATTTATGTGATTAAAATCCAGTTTTTGACCTGATCTCTCGATCTTTGGCACTCAAACCCTTCCATCACTTTAAAAAAAATTAATTAGAATTTTAGCAGCAGAATACCACTTCCTACCTTATCGGAGCGCACCCCTCCCCAAAAAAGCAGAAAGCCAATCCATCAAATTCAAGCAGCCCCCTCCCAGTTTCTGCAAGTCATTGAGCAGACATTCAATTTCATATATCTCTACGTTTCATACAGCCAAAAGACAGTTCACTTCTTAACAAAATGAATCACTTTGGTGACCGCCACTATGACCTCTTTGAATAAGGAAAATTGTAAGTGAAAAATGTAATTATCACTACAACAAGCCTTAAGCATCTGGAGCCAATTCTAGGCCCATGCTTTTATCATTCACACTTCCAATCTGCCAACCAAGGAGGCTGGTGTTACTTCATTACATACAGTGTATCTGCAAGATTTCTTTGAAGAAAATACACCTTTTCTAACAACTATATACAGCATTGCTAGATTACACAAACAGTGACATGTATGATGATTTGATGCATTAGTAGGTGATATTTACTTTGCAGACAATTCTTCAAAAATCGGAAAATAAGACAAAGAACAGTTGCAGATTTCAGTGGTACAAACAACCAAGCAATGTAATGTTCATGCCCCTATTGTACTTCTAAAAAGACTGTCACATGATTCATGCTGCTCAAACTAAGGGCAGCATTAATCAGACCCCGGCTGCGGCATTAAACGTGTACTTTGTACTCTGAAACATTCAACTGTTTTTCTCTAAAACGCTGCAAAGTGTGGTTATGGATGGGGTGACCAGTCAGAGGTATGATCCTGCCGACTTCACCCCAGTCAGACTGACAGGTCTGACCCTATACATACAGTGAGACCTATCAGTCTAGCCAACTGGGGGGAAAGAAGCCAGAGGCCTGCTTCATCTCAGCTTTACACTAGGTTGTTCTCTGCAACGCACAGACTTTCAGAGTAAAACAGATGTTTGTAAACCAGGAGACGGTTTTTGATTGAGGTTCAGGCAGCAAGAACAATGTGACAAGGTTCCCTTTAAAAAGTGTACCTGTCTCCTATAACTTGCCATCCTTTTGCCAGTATTATAGGATGTGAAACATAAATGTATGGGCCAGTATCTAAAGTATATTTTCTAAACATTTACCTTTACACCTTAACCAATTTTGTAACTGGCTTTGTTATACAATTACCTTACACCTCTATCTAATCGCTGAATGTGAGAGATGGATGGATGGATGGATGGATGGTGGCCCGATTCTAACATATCGGGTATTCTAGAACAGGGGTCCCCAACTCCAGTCCTCAAGGCCCACCAACATGTCATGTTTTCAGGATTTCCCTAGTCTTGCCCAGGTAATAATTGCATCACCTGTGCAATGCAAAGGAAATCCTGAAAACATGACCTGTTGGTGGGCCTTGAGGACTGGAGTTGGGGACCCCTGTTCTAGAACATGCATGTAGTGTATTTATGAAGTAAACGTGACTGAACTACATGGCACTGTGACTGACAGAACTTGTCCAGTAAATGTGACTGAACTACGTCACGCTGGAAGTGGGGGTTAAATTCTGCAGCTGGCGTGACCAATCAGCGACGCGGGATTTCCGTTAAAGACAGACAGAATTAGACGATTATATAGTAGATAATTGCCAATCTGCTTTGTCACAGCTTCCGGCGATTGTGTCGCTACCACAATCCACCGAGCCCGGAAGTAGCCGACCGCCATATTAGAATATCCAAGTGATGGGCATTCCAATATGGCATCTGCTGGTGGTACTGGGCGCTTGCGTAGTACCATATCATACTCACCTACTCCCGGCACGTCTCTGCATGTCCCCGTTTCTCCGGCGCCGACAGCTTCTTCCTGTGTTCAGTGGTCACGTGGTACCGCACATTAAAGTAATGAATATGGACACGACTCCACTCTCATAGGGGTGGAGCCATATATTCACTACTGTAATGAGCTTTACGATGTGACCGCTTAATATAGGAAGATGCTGCCGGCGCCCGAAGCCATCTGCTCCCCATTTGTTTAGGGGGATCCATGGTACTCCTTCCTGGAGCTTCCTTGAGGACATCCACTATAACAGAGAGGATCTCAGGTCTGCAGATATGTTCATTTTCTTGTCTAGGCCGGACAGATGTCTGTTCCAGGCAGACAGAATTGGTCTTTGAACTTCTCTTGAGTAGGCTTGCCTCCACCGAACACTTTTTGTGTAGCCGAATGTAATCAGACTTCCCCAAGTTCATGCACCATCCTAGATCATTTAGTGAGCAGATAGTCTGGGTGAGATATTGATAGAGCTAGCCGCTGAATATTTTTTGATAACACTGTCTAGTATTACAGCTCTACCACAGTGAATGGGGCGAAGCTTTAACAGCGCACACAGACTGTGGACAGGAGTGATTCTTGGAAAAAAGCAGCCATGAACAACCCTTTACCAGTCACACATGCTGTAGTTCTAATGAAAGTCCTTTAGCAGCATAAGAATACTTCATAGATTACATATTAAATGGTTGTGCCGCACCACTCTGTTCGATCTGACATGTAGCAGTGCCTCTCCTAGTGAAAGATTTCTGCACAACCCCTTTAAAACCCAAGAATAAAAGTGGGGGCATATGTTTATTGCTGGATTAAGCTATCAACCACCAACATTGAGGGCCACCATACACATTAGTAGATTTTGGATTCCTTGCACGGACATTCACAATAAACTTTTCGATTCAACTTTGATTGTTGTCAAGACAGAATTTTTTTTCCCCCCTTTTCAAAAAACTTTACCTTTTGTTCCCTTCCATTAAAAGGAACCTGTCATCAGATAACATTGCTAACCTGCAGATATGGGGTTAATCCGCAAGTTAACAGTGTTATGATGCTGTCCGATGCCTGCACGCAGCCGAATGCAGCGGGGATAAAATGATCTTTGTTCTCCCCACCAGCATTCGGTATACAGTCATAGGGGCGGGGCCGGTTCAGTCACAGCTCTGAGAATACAAAGCGGCCGCTGGAACCGCAACCCCAGGCCATGGCTGACACTGGCTCTACATTGCGGCTGGCTGTCAGTCAGGGCCAGAGGAGCGGTTACTGCAGTCACTGAACCGCTGCCCCTCCCTTATGACCGAATACCAAATGCTGGCAGGTTAAAAAAGATAATTATCTCCCCGCTGCATTCAGCTGCGTGCAAGTACCAGACAGCATAATAACGCTGCAAACCTGCAGATTAACCACATACAGGTGCATCTCACAAAATTAGAATTTCATCAAAGAGTTACAGTAATATATTTCAGTTCTTCAATACAAAAAGTGAAACTTGTATTATACAGAGTCATTACAAACAGAGTGATCTATTTCAAGTGTTCAAATGCACTCAATACTTGGTCAGGGTTCCTTTTGCATCAATTACTGCATCAATGTGGCGTGGCATGGAGGCGATCAGTCTGTGACACTGCTGAGGTGTTATGGAAGCCCAGGTTGTTTGATATCTTCTGCTCGTCTGCATTGTTGGGTCTGGTGTCTCATCTCCCTCTTGACAATATCCCATAGATTCTCTATGGGGTTAAGGTCAGGTGAGTTTGCTGGCCAATCAAGCACCGTGATACTGTTGTTTTTAAACCAGATATTGGTACTTTTGGTAGTGTGGACAGGTGCCTAGTTCTGCTGGAGAAAGAAATATCCATCTCCAAAAAGCTTGTCGGCAGAGAGAAGCATGAAGTGCTCTAAAACTTCCTGGTAGATGGCTGCGCTGACTTTGGTCTTTATAAAACACAGTGGACCTACACCAGGAGATGACCTGGCTCCTCAAACCATCACTGATTGTGGATACTTCACACTAGACTATGGAAATCAATGTCCCAGAGTCTGGAGGAAGAGTGGAGAGGCACACAATCCAAGCTGCTTGAGGTCTAGTGTGAAGTTTCCACAATCAGTGATGGTTTGAGGAGCCAGGTCATCTCCTGGTGTAGGTCCACTGCGTTTTATCAAGACCAAAATCAGTGCAGCCGTTTAAGAGGAAATTTTACAGCACTTCATGCTTCCCTCTGCCGACAAGCTTTTTGGAGATGGAAATTTCATTCTCCAGCAGGACTGGGCACCTGTCCACACTGCCAAAAGTACCAATATCTGGATTAAAAACAACAGTATCACTGTACTTGATTGGCCAGCAAACTCGCCTGACCTTAGCCCCATAGAGAATCTATGGGGTATTGTCAAGAGTAAGATTAGAGACACCAGACCCAACAATGCAGACAAGCTGAATGCTGCTATCAAAGCAACCTGGGCTTCCGTAACACCTCAGCAGTACCACAGGCTGATCGCCTCCATGCCACGCTGCACTGATAGTCTTAGTTACTCACCGGTTAACGGTGTTTTTCGGAGTCCATGACAGCACTACGGAGAGAGGGAATCCGCCCTTCAGGAACAGGAAACCTACAGATACATAAGGGCGGCACCTCTCCCCACGCATCAGTTGGTTTACAGAGCACAAGAGGACCACCAAGGTTAATAGCATACACAATAAACAATAATACAATATTAACTATTCACTACCCGTGAATTATATATAAATAAAGGAAGAGGTGTACACCCAGAACTTAAGAAGACGGGAGGGTATGTACAGGTGCTGTCATGGACTCCGAAAAACACCGTTAACCGGTGAGTAACTAAGACTTTATTCGGTCGTCCATGACAGCACTACGGAGAGAATTACAGAGAGTAACTAACTAGGGAGGGACTGCAGCTTGCAGCACCCTTACACCAAAAGAGAGGTCAGAGGAGGCACCCAGGTTCAATCTATAATGGTTATAGAAAGTGTTTGGAGAAGACCAAGTAGCAAAATCTGGTCGATCGACACCTCCAATCTTTCCGCCCACGAAGCCGCCATAGCTCTAGTGGAATGCGCTTTAAGACCTTCAGGCGCCGGCTTGCCCTTTGAGATATAAGCCAGCGAGATAGCCTCCCTGATCCATCTAGCTAGAGTAGACTTCGATGCTCTATGCCCTTTCCTACTACCCTGATAGGACACGAATAGGGCATTATCTAACTTCCAGGGATCAGTTACCGCTAGATACTCTAGGATACATCTTACATCTAAAGTGTGTAACTTCCTTTCCTTATCGTTAGTAGGATTGGGGAGGAAAGATGGAAGAACTATTTCCTGTGTTCTGTGGAATCTGGACACTACTTTAGGGAGATATGCTGGATCAGGGGATAGTATCACTCTATCATCCCTAAGCTGCATGTAAGGGGGAACCCTGGATAATGCTTGTATGTCACCTATCCTACGTGCCGATGTTAGGGCTACCAGGAAGGCTACTTTAAGGGATAGATTTTTAATAGAGGCTGAAGTAATTGGCTCAAATGGGGCCTCTGTCATGCCTGAGAGGACTAGGTTCAGGTCCCAAGGCATGACTCTATTCTTCACAATTGGCCTAGACCGTTTTGTTGCCCTGATGAATCTGCTGACCCAGTGATTCTCAGCAATGTTGCAGCCAAAGAGGGCCCCTAAGGCTGATACCTGCACTTTAAGAGTATTTGGGGATAACCCCATATCTAACCCCCTTTGTAAGAATTCCAAGATCTGGACAATCGGTATTGACTGTCCAGCTGTTGCCCCCGAGTTCTGAAGAAATCTCTTCCAGATTCTGACAGATTTTTGTGGTTATCATTTTCCTGCTTTTCAGCAGCGTGTTAATGAGGGCCGGCGATAACCCCCTATCTTTTAGTAGCGCCCGCTCAAAATCCACGCCGTCAGATGAAGGCCAACCGCTCGAGGATGGTAGACTGGGCCCTGGGATAGGAGATCCGGAATGTCTGGCAAGACCCATGGATCGGACATCGACATAGCCCTCAGGCATGGAAACCACGTCCTTCTGGGCCAGAAGGGGGCAATTAATATTACTGTGGCTTTGTCCTTCCTGATATTCCTCACCACCAGAGGAAGTAGAGACAGGGGAGGAAAGGCGTAGGCTAGCCTGAAGTCCCAGTCTATGAGGAGGGCGTCTACTGCCAGGGGATTTTCTCTGGGGTTCAGAGAGCAGAATTGTGCCACTTTCCTGTTTTCTTTTGTGGCAAACAGGTCTACCTCTGGTTGTCCCCACCTTTCCACGATAAGGTCGAAGATGGTGCCGTTCAGGGACCACTCTCCCTGCCTTAATGTGTTGCAACTTAAGAAATCCGCTGTAGTGTTTTCTGCCCCTTTTATGTGTAGAGCCGTCAACGAGAGAAGATGTTGCTCTGCTAGATGAAACAGACGATCTGCTACACACATCAGGGATCTGGAACGAGTCCCGCCTTGGTGATTTATGTATGCCACGGTGACTCGATTGTCCGAGAATACCCGCACGTGGTGGCCCTGTAGACAGACAAGGAGTGTTTTAACCGCCTGCTCCACAGCCGTTAACTCCTTTAGATTGGAAGACATCTCCATCTGATTACAATCCCACAGCCCCTGGACCAATGTATCCCCCATGTGAGCCCCCCACACAGAAGGGCTAGCGTCCGAGGTGACAACGCGAGTTATATTATATTCCCAGGGGACCCCTGTGGACAGATTCTCTTGGTCCAACCACCAACCGAGGGATACAATAGCGTCTTGGGATAGGGTCAGCAGACTTTCTAGACACCCCCCCCAACCTTTTTTGATGCAACAGCACCTCGCCCTGAAGTATCCTCGCATGATACTGAGCCCATCGGACCGCTGGAATACAGGACGAGAGACAGCCTAACAGAGACATGGCTCTTCGTAGGGACATGGTGGGGTTCTTTGAGGCACTCAGCACCTGAAGGTGCAGGCGATTAATTTTTTCTTGAGGCAAACGGCATTCCTGAACCTGGGAATCCAGGGTCAGGCATAAAAATCGCTGCACCGTCATGGGCTGTAACCGTGATTTTTTTAACGTTTAGCATCCACCCCAGACGCTCTAGAGCCGACATCACTTTATGTAACTGCTCCAGACAGTGATCCGCCGTTTTACCTACGATAAGGAGATCGTCCAGGTAGGGGATTATCAGAATGTTGGATTCATGCAGGTGTGCCATTACTTCCGCCATTACTTTGGTAAATACCCGAGGGGCGACCGAAATCCCAAAGGGAAGGGCCCTATACTGGAAGTGTTTTACTACCCCATCCAACCGTACCGCCACCCTCAGGTATCGTTGGTGACCTGCATAAATAGGGATATGGTAATAGGCGTCCTTCAAATCCAATACTACCATAAAGCAGTTTTTAAACAGCAGCTTTATTGCGGTGTTTATAGTTTCCATTTTAAATGGTTGAACGGTCAGAAAATTATTCAGTGCTCTAAGGTTAATGATTGTTCTGAAGGAGCAGTCTAGTTTACTTATCAGGAATAGAGGAGAGTAGAATCCACTACCCTGTTCTCCTTCCGGAACCTCAGATAGGACATTTTTATTGAGCAGATCGTGAACTTCCGCTTCCAGGGCCGCCTGTTCTGCTGGAGAGGATCTGAGAGGGGTGATTCTGAAGAAGTTCTGAGGGATAGAGGAGAATTCTAGCCGCAGACCCGTAGCTATCAACCCCAAAATCCAATCACTACTGGAGATCTTGGACCAGGCCGGGTAGAAGGCAGATAGTCTACCTCCCACCGGGGCGACTAGTCATTGGGGTGGTTTTTTGATTTCACGGGGTGGCTCCTGACGTCCTCCACCAAACATGAACCCAGTACCTCTCTTTTTTTCGTCCCATCTGCTCTGATCTCTGGCCGGTCTCTTCCGAAAGAATCTTTTCCCTGCGAAGGGGCGCCTGTAAGAAGTAGTTGGAAGATTAGGAAACTTCTTCTTTTCATCTCCGGCTTTCTCTAGTAGCTCATCTAGGACTGGCCCAAACAGGTATTCCCCTTCGCATGGGATAGAGCACAGACGGGATCTGGATTGAAGGTCACCCGGCCAACATTTCAGCCATAGGGCCCTGCGTGCTGCGTTTGATAATCCTGCTGCTCTAGCCGCCATTCTTGCCGAATCCGCAGTAGCGTCTGCGAGAAAGGCAGCGGCATTTTGGATTGTTGGCAGGAATTTCAACATGGAATCTCTGGAAACACCTTCTTCTAATTTAGACCCTAGCTGATCCAGCCAGACCATCATCGATCTAGCTGCGCATGTCGCAGCCACAGCAGGTCTCAAGGCACCAGCCGACATTTCCCAAGTCCCTTTCAGGAACGAGTCAGCCTTTTTATCTAGAGGATCTTTTAGGGAAGCCATGTCATCAAAGGGGATAGATGATTTCTTAGATGCCTTAGACACTGCCGCGTCTAATTTTGGCGCCTTATCCCAGGTGTTCACCATGGGGTCCTCAAAGGGGTATCTTCGTTTAAAGGCCGGTGGAAAAGAGCCTTTTTTCTCCGGCTTCTTCCATTCTCGTTTGATGAGGTTCTGCACCTTGTCATTAAGCGGAAAAGACCTTCGTTTTTTAGGGTCTAGACCGCCAAACATTAGGTCCTGTGTTGAACGCTCTGGCCTTTCGTCCGCCACCCCCATGGTGGATCTAACTGATTTAATTAGTTTATTTATTTGGTCCAACGGGAAACAGAAACGATTAGACTCTTCTTCCGAAGAGGACGCTGAGGAGACAGAGGCGTCTGAATCAATCTCCCTACTTGGGCCAGCGGACGAATCTGAATTTGAGGCGCTAGGCTCCCTTTTTCTCTTGGAAGGCTCTGCCCGGGATAGGGATTTTAGGGAATCCTTCACCTCCTTCCTGATAATCTCCCTAAGATTTGAAGTGAAATCGGGAGACTCCTCCGCCACCTATGGGAGCGGAGAAAAGGCTATGTCACTTATCCGGTGCTACCGCTATATAGTATCCTATTCAACTATTTCCTACCGTCTGCCGCACACACGACTGACAAAGTCTTTTAGGGTAGGCATCTGGCAAAGGGCAAGCGCATAGTGCGCACTCCTTGTTTTTTGATTTACCAGCGCTCTTTTTCCCCTACGGAAATAAACATAGGAAAAGACTGCATCAGGGTACATTCACGAAGATCTCTTACCCAGGCAGTAGCGGTAGGTACCGGATCACTGGGGGGGTCGGTCCAGATCCTTCTGTTTTGATCTGCGACTGGCCTGATTACTGCGTCCGCGGGTCTTCTACTGGGGGTTTGCAAGGGTCTCCGAGGATCTGTCCTGCTCCTGCTCCAGCAGACCAACGGCAGCTTCTGGCACCTCCATAGCTGCAGATGGCCATAAGCAGCTCTGCAGCAATCTTAATTAGCTATATATAGCCTTCCCCCGCCGGAACATGTGCAGGTGTGTATGGTCAGTAATTACTCTCCCCCCTGCACCTGACCCTGCTCCATCCTCCCCCGCCCCTGAGCGCTCCCCCCCCCCCCCCCTCCGCTCCCATCACAAGCAGGACGCGGCGCTTCCAGCTGAAGCCGGCCGGCGTCCGACTTCCGGTCCTGGCTCCGCCCCCTCGCCGCATCACTTCCGGAAACGGCTAGAGCGGTGAGCGACGCTCCTGGAAGCCGGGGACGGCGTCGCCGGATCCTCCAGCCGCACGCCGCCATACCGACGCCCACGTGGCCCCAGCAGTGCGGTGATCGCGGCGGAAGCCGGCACCCGAATCCGCCCCGATCCCAAAGGAGTGCGGAGGGCGTTCCCGGAGCCTGCGCCGCCCAGATGGGACCCGAGGTAGAGAGTCAGGGCACGGGAGCGAATGGACCCCGGGGGGGGGGAGGGACGGGGGGGACATACTCACCTTCTGACCCCAGAGACAGCCTCCTCTGGACGCCGCTCGCCTCTGCACCGCTCACTGACGTGGAGCCCTACCCGGGCCCACCGTGGCGCTTCCAGGGACCCGCACTGCCCGAGGTAGGAGACCCCCTCGCTACCTGGGTCGGACAGCCGGCCTGGGTGCTTCATAGGAGAAACTGAGGAAAATCTGTAGGGAATCCTGTCCTCCAGGAACAGGAAACCAACTGATGCGTGGGGAGAGGTGCCGCCCTTATGTATCTGTAGGTTTCCTGTTCCTGAAGGGCGGATCCCCTCTCTCCGTAGTGCTGTCATGGACGACCGAATAAACAGTAATTGATGACAAAGAAACCCCAACCAAGTATTGAATGCATTTCCTAAACATACATATAGTAGGCCAACATTCGTATCCTTCTTAAAATAATTTTTTTCAAGCTGGTGTTATAAAGTATTCTAATTTACTGATAATGAATTTTGGGTTTTCATTGGCTGTGAGCCATAATCATCAACATTAACAAATAAACACTTGAAATAGATCACTGTTTGTAATAAACATTATAAAGAGTCAACTTTTTGTATTGCACAAATAAATTAACTTTTTTGATGATCTTCTAATTTTGTGACATGCACCTGTATCTGCAGGTTAACAGTGTTATTTTTGGTCACAGGTTTCCTTCCACTACTTTTAGAAAATGTGTCCCATGTGATGCATAATAATGGGTAAAATAGACCTCTAGACCTGTTATTGCTGCCAATATGGTGTACTTGTATATGGGCTTCCGCTTCCAGGGACATCAAGCGAGTCAAAAAATGAATGTGATCACTTAAGCTAATTAGCGTCCATAGATTGGCTGCAGAAATAACCTGAAAATAGGAAGCAATACAGAAGCAATACAGAATAATGGGGATCCAACAGGTAGGGAAGTATGATATTCTGTTTGTTTTTCAAGAACTGCCATAGGGCCATATCTTTGTCTTATTTAAGATTTTATTCATCGTTCCATAGGGTATTTATTGATCTGATGGAGAAGTATCAATGCTGTAACCAATTAATGGGAAATTGCCGAGTATATTAGCAGAGCCAATGAGCTGTGTGACTGGCTACAGCAATTATGAAAACTGTAGACATTAAAGTTCAACGTTGCAGCCAATCAACAAAGAAAGGAGCAGTGGTAGGAAGGCAGCACTGGACACAGGAAGAGTAGCCACTCTTATTTAAGACCTCACTTTATGTCAGTAAGGCTTCTTTCACACTAGCATCGGAATCTCCCCGTCACAATGCGTCGGGGAGAGATTCCGACGCTAGCATTTAACGCATTGCACAATGGAGGCAGCGGATGCATTTCTCCGGCGCATCCGCTGCCCCATTGTAAGGTGCGGGGAGGTGGGGGCGTAGTTCCGGCCGCGCATGCGCGGTCGGAAAAAGCGATCCGTCAGGAGCAAAAAACGTTACATATAGCGTTTTTTGCTCCCGACGGTCCGCCAAAGCACAACGCATCCGTCGCTCGATGGATGCGACGTGTGGCAATCCGTCGCAAATGCGTCATCAATACAAGTCTATGGGGAAAAAACGCATCCTGCAAGCACTTTTGCAGGATGCGTTTTTTTCTGCAAAACGACACATTGTGACGGATTGCAGAAAACGCTAGTGTGAAAGTAGCCTAAAATGTTAAAAAGGGACGCCGCTCAAAGTTATTTTAGTCATACGTAACTGCATTAAGGGAAACGTTATTCAAAGATACTTTTCACATCTCTTAGAGAACTTAGCTTTCCAACCTATACGAATAGTAGTTTTAACTATTACTACATCATTGGTTCTAATACATTACATTTTTATAAGCAAAATGGTGTCAATTGTTAGAAAATGTGTTTACATCAGAAAGTGAACACACTGTACTTGGATACAAACTGAGCTTTCTATGAAATGCTTCACTCTGACCCGAGATTACAATAATAAGCTCACTACAAGTATCACTACTTCTTGTTACTTTACTGAAAAATCCATTAGGAATAATCTCCTCAGGTAATTGCTCTTATTGCGCTTTATTGACAATGTGCATCATCGATTCCTCACACCTTCTATGATTCCTTCATTTGTATTCATGAAATGTCTATCAGGCCAGTCCAAATAAATTTGGTAGCATGAGCAGCAACTTGAAACAAATCAATGGAAAGAAACATTAATGTTGCATTATCCGCATTCATGGGGATGGATAGCCATGCTGGCTGCAAATGAAGGTCAAAGGTTTGTCAGTGGGTCAGAACCCTTGACCTACAAACTGATACTCTTCACATTAAAAAAAGCTATTCTAACCAACCCAGTGACAAGATTTACAAGCAAAATGATAGCAAAAGGAACAGCTTATTTTAAAAGATACTAGAGCTCAATAAAACCATTTTCCTTTAATTACAGGAAAAAAATGGTGCAGTGTAGAACAAAGGCTAAATGAATTGTTCCCAATGGCAGAGGTCATTCAGGGTATATAACACTGCTTTACATATTCTTCTCCATTACATAATACAGCCAAGTGAATATATATATATATATATATATATATATATATATATATATATATATATATATATATATATATATATATATATATATATTATTTTTTACCCACTTAATCATTACAAATTTAAAAAAACACAACTTGTTTTAAAAGTGTTTTAATTAACGCAACCTTGTAGGGTTCACCCCCTATACCTACCTCTACATATTGGAGGTAACACAAACAGGAACATTAAATTATACATCCTTCCCCCCTACACCCCCAATTGGTTTGTTTTTTGTGTGTAGGTTTGTCTGCAAGCTCCTTTATTAATATCCTTTTGTACCAATGCCAGTTGAACATGAATCAACAACTTTACAAGGGAACCAGTCCGGCAATTCATGCTACCCAAACTGCGGTCAGCACGAGTAAGATGGTGGCTGTACGATTGTAGCTAGGTATAATATACTCTGAAACGCTCCACACTAGACTGGCTTCGCCCACGGCGGCTTTACTAGCACTGTTGCAGAAAACTCACCCGTCTCTCCCAATGTACAGACAAGGGAGAGACCCATCAACACATGCAGCAGTGCTGGGAGAAGGCAGCCGGGGGCAACAATGGACTAGTCTAATCTCCAGCTGGATCTTCAAAGTATATTAGCTATGAAACTCTGGAAAGTTTCAGAGTATAAATCTTTCTGATCACAATTACAGAGCCAGGCTGCTATTCATGCTGCCTGTGGTTTGGGCACCATAAACTGCCTGCAAGTATTTCTTTAATATGGAATTCTTCAAAGCCAGAGTACTTGGGTTACATTGGCTCTCTGAGACTACACTGAATAGATATAACACTGAGGCTCCACATAAGGCACATGTCATCATTGACTCTCCTCCTCTATCAAAGGTGTCCCCATTATTCCTTCTCAATCATTACATCTTTCATGCTTACTAGTGACTTTATATACAAATGTAGCAGAGGTTATACTTCCTCACAATGCACAATCTGGAGCCTAAGATCTGTAGTACAGAGGAATCAACCCTTAAAAGTATGATTAGGCATCGCATAAGATCCATTAAAAAAAAAAAAAAACTTTTACGGGGTGAATATCACAATACCCCTCAGGCTAGGGTCAGATGGCCGTAGATTCTCTCATCTGAGAATCGGCACAATTATGCAAAATGACACTGATCAAATTCTGATCAGTGTAAGAATAATGTGAGAAGATTCTCACGGATGAAAAAAAATCAGAGTACTGTGTGGAGGTGATGGAGAACAAACCTTCTCCATTTTCTCCATTGTGTCAGTGCACAGAAATCGAACAGCACTCGGTTGCTATCCGGATGCAGTCCTATGATTTCCATGCACTCATTGACTTGCATGGGGAGTGCAATCTGAATATCGTATCAAACGGACTTGCTACAATTTTTTCCTCGGCTCGGATTGGACAGGTGAGTGGCGCGATGTGATGTTTTGTGGTGTGCACCGGGCCAGCTACAACACATATGGAGGTCACCTTGTGGCTTTTATATGATGCCTGAATAAAACGAGGATTTCAAACCCCGTGTGCTGGAAAATCAGCCTCTCACTTAATGATTATGCATAACAGTATTCAATGATACATACCTGGGAGCAGAGAAGCATGACCAACTCCACAACAGAGCTACTAGACTTCATGCACACCAGGCCTTTAAAAACAAAAAGAAAATTTAGATGAGAAGATGGGATAAAATATTTATCATAAATTTATACCAATGCAGGTGCAGAATATTACGATGATTGGCCCTATCACCTATACCTATCACATTCCCATGGATTGAGTCCAAGAGCAAATCTCTGGTCCAAGTGACCTTTTATGGTGGGAAAAAAAACCGCATCAACAATAAGCCGCATTCCTTTTTCCTGGTTTTTGCTCCTTTCTCATGAATTGTCATTAGTATACTTGACAGTGCAGAAAAACAAACACTGTTTCCCTACTTCTTGAACAGTGGGCAGTCATGCGGATCTGCAGCAGGCTTAGGGTACCGTCACACTATACGATTTACCTACGATCACGACCAGCGATATGACCTGGCCGTGATCGTAGGTAAATCGTAGTGTGGTCGCTGGGGAGCTGTCACACAGACAGCTCTCCAGCGACCAACGATGCCGAGGTCCCTGGGTAACCAGGGTAAACATCGGGTAACTAAGCGCAGGACCGCGCTTAGTTACCCGATGTTTACCCTGGTTACAAGCGTTAAACTAAAAAAAAAAAAAAAACAGCACATACTTACATTCTGGTGTCCGTCAGGTCCCTTGCAGTCTGCTTCCCGCACTGTGACTGCCGGCCGTAAAGTGAAAGTGAAAGCACAGCCGCTGTGCTCTGCTTTCACTTTACAGCCGGCAGTCACAGTGCTGGAAGCAGACGGCAAGGGACCTGACGGACACCAGAATGTAAGTATGTGCTGTTTGTTTTTTTTAGTTTTACGCTTGTAACCAGGGTAAACATCGGGTTACTAAGCGCGGCCCTGCGCTTAGTTACCCGATGTTTACCCTGGTTACAAGCGAACGCATCGCTGGATCGCATCGCTAGATCGGTGTCACACACACCGATCTAGCGATGACAGCGGGAGATCCAGCGATGAAAGAAAGTTCCATACGATCTGCTACGACGTACGATTCTCAGCAGGATCCCTGATCGCTGCTGCGTGTCAGACACAGCGATATCGTAACGATATCGCTGGAACATCACGAATCGTACCGTCGTAGTGATCGAAATGGTATAGTGTGACGGTACCCTTACTCGGCACAGTGTGCGCTGTGGTTCACAACCTGACCAGGTGAGCAACTCGCTGTACTCTATTGTCCTGGTCACTCGGCTAAGACACTATTGTGCCATAGTATGTATTAATCATACATTTATAATGAATGCACATGTTCTGATTTCTTTGCACGTTGTCTTCAGAAGTGTAAGACATATAACAAGCAAATGCTTTATATCGAAAACAGCATGTTCATTACAGATGCAGAGAAGGGAAATGGGTCATTGACCTTTGTTTTCTCCACCGGCAGTCCCGTCACTTCAGCCCTCTATCAATCAAGTTTCCATTTTGCTTAGTGGCAGCAGACATCCCAAAAACTCTCATTAGTACTTTGACCCTTGGCCCAATGTTAAACCTAAGCAAACCTAAGTTACCAATATGATATTTCATATAAGAATAATAATCTTTATTTTTATATAGCGATAACATATTCCGCAGCGCTTTACATTTTTTGCACACATTATCATCACTGTCCCCAATGGGGCTCACAATCTTAATTCCCTATCAGTATGTCTTTGGAGTGTGGGAGGAAACCGGAGTGCCCAGATGTTGTCCTTGGTGGGATTTGAACCCAGGACTCCAGCGCTGCAAGGCTGCTGTGCTAACCCACTGCGCCACGATTGAGGAGTACAAACTAGATCTGGTAAAATCCCAGTGTAGATGAGACCAGACCTCTTATATAGTACACTTTATTTGATTAATTCATATACATTGTTCATACAATGTAATCCAGACACTAATAATCAGAGCCTGGAAAAATCATGAAATACAATATATTTCGAGCTACACCAAGTAGGCTCACACAATTTCTGTCTTGGCACGGTAAGTGTCATGTAATTCAGAACCGGCGGTCTATGTAAAGTCTCTGGGATCTCACATAGTAAAATAAGGAAGCGAGAACTGGTGCTGACATTACCTTGGTGCAATACCAACCAGTGCAGACAGGAAGGCTGACCAGTGACACATCAACAGCTAGCTATGCAACTGACCGTTTCAGACATTGTTGGCTATTGGTAAGTGGGGCTGGACATAAAGTGAAGTAGTCACTATAACCATGCCAGAAGTGGTTCTCGCATTGGTGAGGATTATACCAGTATAAAGCTATCCCCATACACACGAGATAGCTGTTGGCCAAATGTTGGAACGACAGACAGCCATATCTCCTGACTGCTTCATACTCCTCAACACTCAGCTTGACCTTCATGTGGTTTCACCGGAAGAGGATAAATCCCATGGGACAGACTTCAGAAAGAGGCTTATCTACCCTGAAAACAAAAGCTTCAGGAATAGAAATTCCAGCTGCCCAATTTTTCTTTTCCACAGTATCATCTTTTGTAGGAAGAGTCGGGAGCCCCCATAAACACTGATCCGGATTCGTGGGTATGGCCTATTTCCATCTATTGTGTATGAGGGCTGCCTGCAGCCTGCAGATGAGTATCAATGTCATGGTATTATCATTACAATAATGGGGATGATTGTATCCTTTCATAAGAAACATTGCCTCTCTGGGGGCCCCAGGCTTGTGGGTCCTGTTTGACATATTATACTGCAGCATGCACTTTAAACAGTAAGGGTATGATACATTGCTATATCCACATGCCAGGAGTATTTGCTTATTATTACTACTGGCTTTATTTAATGCTTGACATGTTACATTGCAATATGCATTTTTAATAGTAATGGTATGCTACATTGTTTTGCCTATATGTCCTGAGTATTTGCTTACTATTGCTACTTTTGGATACAATATATTGCAGTGCACACTTTGAATAGTAAGGGTATTGTTTATCAACACATATGTCTTGAGTACCTGCTTATTGCTATCAATATTATATGAGCGCTTTCTTGACTCTATATGGACAATATTGATATTGTTGCATCTCATTCACCTATATTGAGACTGTTGCATCTGATTCACCCACTTGCTGCAATTTTTGCGGGGCATACCTTGCTCTAGTTACAGATGCCTGATATATTAATATTTGGGTATATCTATGCAAGCGGTAAGATACTGTCTCACGGTGTTTAATTTTTTGCATTTTTAAATATTTGTCTTGGTTTTTCTATTTTTTGGGGAGTTTTGGGCACATTTCTTTATCTTTCTATCCCGATTTAGGGACTTTGTAGGGATACTAGGGTCAGTCGATATGGAGTGGGGGCGCCTACCGCCTCACATTAGAGCGCCTACCCCCACTGTAAGGTAGTATTTTCCCTATAGGGATTTTTTAGGTTTTCTTCAGGTTTCCTTATTTAGGGAATTCTAGGGATTTTTGAAGGGTAAGTCGACGCTGAGTGGGGGCGCCTACAGCAGTAAATTAGGGTGCCAACCCCCACTGTCAGGTAGGATCAAGCGTAGGGACTCCCTAGGACCTAACAGGTACACAACTTGAAGACACAAAAGAGAATAGTAAAACCAAAAACACTCAGTTTGAAAAAATGTTGCAGTAATCCGCAAGTGCTAGTAAAAGATGTAAAAAACAGGGTATTTGGTTGATACGTTTTTTGCAAAAAATGTATACTAAGCTGCTCTACCAATCTTCACGGTATACCCTTATCAGAGCAGTCCTAACTAATGTATGCAATCCCTATCTGATGTATTTAAAAACCTGATCATCTGTATATAACCTGTGTGAACATGGTTCAGAGAGGAAAAATCCATGTGTGCATACAGGGTAGAACAGCTTTTGTGCAGATAGCCCAAGAGGAGTGGTGGAACTCCCCAGTCTTGTAGACACAAGAGAACAATTATGGAAACCCTCTGATAAGGGTATACCGTGAAGATTGGTAGAGCAGCTTAGTATACATTTTTTGCAAAAAACGTATCAACCAAATACCCTGTTTTTTACATCTTTTACTAGCACTTGCGGATTACTGCAACATTTTTTCAAACTGAGTGTTTTTGGTTTTACTATTCTCTTTTGTGTCTTCAGGTTTCTTGGTGGTGTGTGAACATGATCATACAGACTTGTTCACTGTGCAAGTAGCCCATGTGTTCCTGTTTCCATAATTGTTCTCTTGTGTCTACAAGACTGGGGAGTTCCACCACTCCTCTTGGGCTATCTGCACAAAAGCTGTTCTACCCTGTATGCACACATGGATTTTTCCTCTCTGAACCCTGTTCACACAGGTTATATACAGATGATCAGGTTTTTAAATACATCAGATAGGAATTGCATACATTAGTTAGGACTGCTCTGATAAGGGTATACCGTGAAGATTGGTAGAGCAGCTTAGTATACATTTTTTGCAAAAAACGTATCAACCAAATACCCTGTTTTTTACATCTTTTACTAGCACTTGCGGATTACTGCAACATTTTTTCAAACTGAGTGTTTTTGGTTTTACTATTCTCTTTTGTGTCTTCAGGTTTCTTGGTGGTGTGTGAACATGATCATACAGACTTGTTCACTGTGCAAGTAGCCCATGTGTTCCTGTTTCCAGGTACACAACTTGTTGTTTATTTATTATTTATTATTTTTTGTTTATGTTAAGAGAGCTTTTTAAATTGTTGTCAAAAGATACATTTTAGGGATCCTTGTTGTTTAGGTGTTCAGATTTATCTAGGATTCCAATTTATCTTCTTTTGTGGTTTGATGCAGAAAGTTGTCAGGTATGGCGTACAGCTGAAAGCTACAGGATTGTCACCTGTATGGAGATGCTAGTCTCTTACAACGCAGGGCAGTAAAAAGACGTACTGGTGGTCACTAAGGGGGTTAAGGATGTCTGGATACCCTGCGGCCTGTAAATGGGGCTTTAGGCAACACAAGCTACACAAATATGGTACGGTTATTAAAGCCAGTTCGCAAAATAAGTGGCATTAGTTATAAGAAACTAATGTTATATTGGTGATACTGTCTCTCTAAATCAGCTATAAACCGTTTCTGTAAGCTCCAGGAGGTACCAAGTAGGTAAATATCAGCTTTTTACTCTGCAATGAAGTATACCAATGTTTAATCTTTAACATGCAGAAATACACAAACTAACCCAATCTGAATTTAGCGCTCCATCTACAGGCTATAGGGACTGTTCACATGTGTTAAAAATTTTAAGCAGAATCTGCACAAAATCTATTAACATATAAATTTATTCAGGTAACCCCTTTCACATTGTACGAAAAATGTATACTTGCTTTCACTGGATGATCCACAAAGAAAAGCCCCAGATCAGACTGAACCCAACAATGTTGAGAGTCTACCATGTGAACAAGCCCCTATTGGCAACTACAAGAGACATTTCCGCATACACACAAACACAGGCCCAGCAGCTACACAAGAACATAAGATGCAACTGATACGACCTTCCCATAAAACAAGAGCTTTATACTTACTTGTCCCCTCTATCAGTAACTCTTGGCCATGACTTCCTAGAAGTGTGCGAGATAGAAATGGGGCGAAGTCCACAAAGATCTCCCTCAGGAGTGGAGCAGCCTTTTCCAGTGCATGTTCCAGCCTCTCTGTAATACTAATGGCAAGAAAAAGTGTTACCCCAAATATTGGGAATGTCCGCTAACATTCAGAGACGGATGATACTTTGTAGAGATTGTCAAGAGAAGAACCTCACAGAGTGAAGTGTTCTCATGTTGAGACCTCCAAAAATGAGATGTAACTGGTGGGCAAACCTAACAGTAAGTTCATGATTCCTCTGCAGTGTCAACCACAGGAAAATTGTGTATTACGAAGGTCTGGATTTGCCGAGACTGAGTGAGGCAGATAGGGAGAGCCTTGAGGCCCCTATCACTGAGGAGGAATTGAGTCGGGCATTGATGTCTATGGCCAATGGGAAGGCGCCTGGGGTCGATGGGTTACCCGCTGAGATCTATAAAGGGTTGGCAGAAGTGTTGATTCCTAGATTAAAAATGGTATTGGAGGAAGCTAGGTCTTGTGGGCGCTTGCCAGCCTCTATGAGAGAGGCCATAATAGTGGTCATTCCAAAGGAGGATAAGGACTTGGGGAAACCGGAGTCGTACCGCCCAATTTCTTTACTAACAATTGATGTCAAGCTTCTGGCCAAGGTGTTGGCTCTCCGCCTCTCTAGTGTTATTGCGAGTCTGGTGCATTCGGACCAATCTGGCTTTATGCCGGATAGATCAACGGCGATCAATTTGCGGAGGTTATATGTAAATTTGCAGGTAGAGTCTGATAACTGTGGTCGAAGAGTGATTGTATCGCTAGATGCACACAAGGCGTTTGACAGCGTCGAATGGGGGTATCTCTGGCAGGTGCTGGAATGTATGGGGTTTGGCCCGCAGTTTGTGGCCTGGATACAGCTGTTGTACTCATTACCATCCGCCAGAATTAGAGTAAATGGGGAGCTATCTCGTCCTATAGGGCTGGCTAGGGGTACTAGGCAGGGATGCCCGCTGTCACCCCTCCTGTTCGCGTTGGCTGTAGAACCTCTTGCTGCTAAGATTCGGCAGTCGGATGGGGTCCCTGGGTTTAGGTATGGCAAAGTAGAGGAAAAAATAGCGTTATATGCGGATGATGTTTTGCTGTTCCTGGAGGATCCAGACAATTCACTAAGAGGGGTCGTTGAAATTGTTGAGAGATTTGGTACTGTGTCGGGACTAACAATTAATTGGGATAAGACGGTTCTTTTTAGAGTGGATGACGTAGGAGAGAATGTGAGTGAGGATGTTGGGGATGAGAGGCTGAAGGTGGTTTCCCAATTTAAATATCTTGGAATATGGATTTCGATGCCGGTGGCGGAGTTTCTGCAAAGAAATTTGACTCCTGTTATGGGGGTACTCAAGGCAAAGGTAGACGCCTGGAATAAGCTACATCTATCGGTCGTCGGTAGGGTAAACCTTATTAAAATGGTCCTTATGCCCAAAATTCTTTATGTTCTGCATAACGCACCAATTTGGATCCCTCGGGGGAAGTTCAGGCAGATTAATGCCCTCTTTAGAAGTTTGATATGGGGTAGACAATATCCACGTATTAGCTTGGAGACGCTTCAACGACCCAAGGAAGATGGTGGTTTGGCTTTGCCCAACCCGGAAATATACTTCCTTGCGGCCCAGAGCCAGCATTTGAAGGGCTGGGCGCGAGGGGCGTCATCCAGTGCAGTACAGCAGCTATTGGAAGAGGTGACGGACCGACGACCGATGGCCAGGTGTTTGGAGGATGGCTCATTGGGCGCGCTGGGGAAAATATACCCAACCCTGTTCCTGATTCGTAAATTATGGAATAGACTAAGGCAGATTCGTGGGGTTACAGGGTTGACTAAATTCACACCGATATGGTCTAACCACAACTTAAAGGATTTTGAGGCCCTGGGAGGATTGATGGAATGGCAGAATAAGGGAATTTGCTTTGTTCACCAGATAATCCAGCAGCAGGAGCTGAAGTCCTTTTCCCAATTGCAGGAAGAATTTGGTTTGCGATCCACAGGGGAATATCAGTATGCGCAGATGAGACATGCCTTTAGAGCTCAGAATAAGAAGGCTGATATCAGGGTTCAAGATGATATAGTGTTGGAGTATGTGTGTGGTGAGGGTACTACAAGGGGAGTTATTTCCACCCTGTATAAGGACCTTATGCACACATTTCTGCTAGATTTCCCTATAAAGGCGAGAGCTAAGTGGGAGAGAGAAGTGGCAAATGGAAAATGAAACCTGGGAATCGGTGATGGAGTGGGTTCCGCGACTATCCTTGAGTGAACCATATAGGCTCTCGCAGCTATACATTTTGCATAGGGTATATAAATCTCCGGAAGTGTTATACAAAGCGGGATTGCGTGCCAATTCTGGGTGTCCGAGGTGTGCGAGTGAGAAGGCAGGAATATATCACATGATGTGGACGTGTCCGAGACTGGCTGCCTTTTGGGTGGTGGTTTTGAGCCGAGTTGAAGCAGCGTATAAGTGCAGAGTTGTTAGAGACCCGATAGTATGTGTGCTGGGATATGTGGAAGAAATTGGAGTTGACAATACTTGGAAGATTGCAATCGCTAGGCTACTCTACATGGCCAGGAAAGTAATAGCACGAAACTGGATAAACGCGGAACCACCTGTGAGAAGGGAATTTCTCCAATATGTTCAACATGGTCTAAAATTGGAAAAGGGGGTGTACAGTAAAAGGGGGAAAATAGAACTCTTTAATAAAATATGGTCTCCTTGGCTTGATTTGGATTGAGGAGTATAGGCGTCGTGTTTCCTAAGACCTGGAAGAGGATAAATTACAAGAGGCAGATAATGCCTCGGTGGGGTGGAGATTGAGACTGAGCTGTCTTATGGGGGAGGGGGGTAGTTGGGGTAATGTTGGGGTTTATTAAAGTAAGAAAATGTGTATCTGATATAATGCAATGTAAATGGCATTCTGTTGTTCTCCTTTTTTTTTTTTTTATATTGTTAATAAAAATCTATTTAAATAAAAAAAAAAAAAAAAGAAAATTGTGTATTACACAGTGCTCAAGTGTTGTCTACGTAATGTGGGACAGGACACGTCCTCCAGGATAAGAGAATCTGTTTGAAACCACTCTCTGCCAAGGCCAAAAGAAAAGGCTCCGGAAAAGATGACCCTCTATATTAATTAATAGTTATTTGTAAGCAGAAAGGCCACTATTCGGGCATGTGTACACAACGTCTTTAAAAGTGGTTGTGCACTATTCAGACGACTTTCTTAATCCCTGCTTTTCCCCCCTGTAAAATGATAACCCCTACACTCCCCTCCAGAGCCGTTTAAGTGGTGTCAGCACTGGCTCTCTGGGGATCACGTGGAATGGTTACCTCGCGAGATCCCTATGGCAAACTCCGAGGTCACTTCACTCTCCCCGCGTTTGGACAAATCATATACATCCAGAGGAAGTCAGAGAGCAGCATCTGTCACTTCCTTCGGATCTAAGTGATTTGTCCAAAGGCAGGGAGAGTGAAGTGGCTTAGCAGTTTGGTTTGGTTTTTTTCGGTGGTTCTACCACCACCATCTTTTTTTCTGTTATGTAAACAATAAATATCAAGAAGAATGAACATAATATTTATTTTATTCAAGTCACCGTGTCCAAACCCTGAAGGGTTAAAAAGTGATGAAACATTGTGCACAGTATTGTTGTTTTTACACTGCTGTGCAGTATGTTCACTGCTTGCAGCAGGAATGCAGAACTTTTTCAAAAAGACACTGGACACTGTATACACATACCCTTAAGTAAGGGACTAATCACATATCTGCCCTGCTGTCTGAACATTGCAAATACGGTACTTCAATGACTGATAATCACTTGCAGAGGTAGACCATGATTGGACAGCAGAATTATGACACAAGTCAAACATCTACATTAGCGATTACTAGGTCATAAAAGCCAATATGAAAACAATGCCGCAGACCAAAAGGCCTACTATCACAAATATACAGAAAGGCATTCATCAAAATGTGCCATAAATGTGTAGTAACTGCTGGATCATTATCTACTGGAATAATGGGCTGACCCTGTTGTCTTACCAGGTGATGGCACCAATTATGGTTATCTTTCCAAATATCAGAAAATGTATACTTTGCTTAAACATTCCATTTGTGGTATAACTACATGGTGTAGTCATGCCAGTTTGTCACAATGGGTGATAAGACTGACATGTCAATTCTGTTTGCCGCTAAACAGCAATCTAAGAGGGTTTTTCCCACAAACAAAAGTTAATTATATTCAATAAACCTTGGAATAATAAGTTCCACAATTGGATGTGTTTTTTAATCTTATAAATGTGCCCCTGCTGTGTACTGTGTAATGGACGTGTCTGACCGTACAGGGATATGGTCTGATCATAACACAGCTCCTGGGCAGGGGAGGATACAAAAGAGTATATAGACAGTACAGCCTTGGATTCAGACGATTAATTCTTTCAAGTAAAACATTGTTTATAAACAGGCAGCAAAATTTTTACCTAAAAAAAGAATCATTTGCGATCCCCTGCTGTAATGTCAGTATGCTCTTTTGCTTCCTCCCCTGCCCAAGAGATCTGGTATGATCAGAGCATGTCCCTGTGCAGTCAGACACAGAGGCACATTTATAAGATTATCTCAGCGCAGGAACATTTTATTTAAACAAGTCCAAATTGTGGAAGTTATTATTCCATGATCTATTGATTAAAATTAACTTTTTCTCCCAGGAAAACCCCTTTAAAGGAGGCCCTGGAAGCCCTTTTGACTGAACATAAAACTGGCCATACAGGTTAGAATTAAGCCGACTGAACTGTGTTTTGGACGATCGTTCGGCTGATAGCCTTCTCTGCTGTCTCTCCCATACACTGGACCACTCATTTTGCCAAGCGCTCCTGTGTTCTCCATGAGAAAGCCATTGCTAGACTTTCTGTCAACAGCTTACTGAGCGAACAAAGCGATCAGCAGGCCAAAATTAAACGTGGGTGATCGATATTGCTCTCCACTACCAGTTGTCCTCTTAAAGAGAACCTGTCAGCAGGATTTAGCCCTATAAACAAAAAAAATCTCGATCTGCGCTTGCGCCACCTCAGGTGCCTTTTTTTTTTTTTTTTAAGCCCTGCACTCAGGATGCCGGCTCCCACTGAGCACGCCCCGCACACACAATGATGGCGGCGGAGCGGAATTTTAAACAGGAGGCAGGTCAATGAATAATCAGTGACTTGCACGAGAAAGAGGCTGGTCGGGGTGCGGAAAACAAGACGACGACCCTGCCCCCAAGTCTGACTCTGAAGCACACAAGACATCATTTTCTGAAAACTTCCTAAGGTATTCAGTAGCCACTGAGCGGATCTCTTCACATCAGGTATCAAATTAATCACAGCGCCATTATAGACATGCCTTTAGTTTATAGGCTAAATCCTGCTGACAAGTTCTCTAAGATTAGCTATACATACAAGATTCAGAATTTTCCCTGGCTTTCCTATACACAAGCTTGGCTGAGCATGCCCTCTCCCCACCTCAAAAGGAGACTACTGCCCAATATCAAGAGTCCTCAAGCCTTAGGTAAAAAATTCATTTTCAGTACTATAAGGTCACCATCTTACATTTGTAAAGTGATGAACTCGGCTGGGAGAAAAAAAAAGACAAAAAAATCTGACTTATTAGTTATGACCATCAGGAAACTAATCACCGTAGGTTCACAGACTTACCTCATGTGAGAAGCAGAATCTTCTAGCACAGAGTCCACCGCCTGGACAGATGGCAGCTTTGCATTGGAAGAGCCGCTGCCTACAGGAGGGATAAAAGACCAAGCATTATATGGGATTTAATCAGACCTGTTGCATTGTGTGTGTACATATGAAACAAAGGCACCTCATGGCTTTTGAAAAAAAAAAAAAACACAGCATAACAGTATGTTTACAAAATTACCACAATTTTAACTGTTTTTGCACATTGGTCTCTATATAAAAAAAAAATGCTGTCAGGAACTACCGCAGTCACTTTACTTTACATCCAGTTCAATTTTCACTGTATACGTGGAGAGAAGCAGTGTCAGAGGCTTGCTCTCTACAAAGAGGCCATTACCAGACAGATATGCGCTGTTGTAGACTAAGAAAAGTATCACAATATATTGGTGAGTTTGGACCACTTTAGTCTTATGTGAATGGGGCCGGTAAGATAGAATGACCGCTAGAAGACAAGAGCTTGGACACCTCAGATTTCTGAATATAGCTCTGGACTAGAACATATGTTCATAATACAAGATCAGAATAAGGTATGCAATGTATTTACAGTGTTACTATAGAGATAAACTTGGACTTAATGCCACCATACGTAGACTAAAGTCAGCTGAACCCACTAGATATAGACCGCTTGGCCAACGGTTTAGTGTGTATGGAGGCGTTGGGAGATGGATGGTGCGGAAAGACTGATTGTACACATCCGATTTCAGACTGTGAATCTCATTGTTCTCCCCGAGGTAAGCCGCCGGCTGACGTCAGGAGCACAGGAGCGCAAGCTGAATAATCCCTGCTGTGTATGGGAGCGTCGGATGAGGGCTGACCTATCAAAGTATCATGTCGCCAGCAGACATCTAATGCAATCCCCATCTTTTTTCTGATCAACATTTAAAAAAAAAATAAATAAAATAAATAACCTATTACATGATGTGATGACCCACTGCTATGATCCCCTTTAACATCAATCTACAAGGTAAACTGGCTAAATTTGTCCAACTCTTCTTCAGCCAGTGACCTCATGGGGTGAAGATAATTCCTTACATGGTTCAGCTCAAATTGAGACATTACAGTAGAGGCATTGTGGATGAGGTTTAATAAATTACGTGGTGGAATACGGCACATTTGAGATCCGCAGACACCACACGATGCAGAAGACATGCAGAAATCGCAGAAATTTCACACTTTGCAATGCACATAGTGAGAAGTGTGAAAACGCTATAGTATTTCTACACTGAAATGCTCAGCTCTTTTTGGCGCTGCAGATTTTCTGTAGCCGGTGAATCCCCCACACAAAGGTTTGCCGAGGACGCATACCCTTAAAGGTGTGCATTAAAGGTACCTTCACACTCAGCGACGCTGCAGCGATACCGACAACGATGTCGATCGCTGCAGCGTCGCTGTTTGGTCGCCGGAGAGCTGTCACACAGACAGCTCTCCAGCGACCAACGATCCCGAAGTCCCCGGGTAACCAGGGTAAACATCGGGTTACTAAGCGCAGGGCAGTGCTTAGTAACCCGATGTTTACCCTGGTTACCAGCGTAAAAGTAAAAAAAAACAACACTACATACTTACCTACCGCTGTCTGTCCCCGGCGCTCTGCTTCTCTGCACTCCTCCTGCACTGGCTGTGAGCACAGCGGCCGGAAAGCAGAGCGGTGACGTCACCGCTCTGCTTTCCGGATGGCCGGCGCTGACACAGGATGCAGGAGGAGTGCAGAGAAGCAGAGCGCCGGGGACAGACAGCGGTAGGCAAGTATGTAGTGTTTGTTTTTTTTACTTTTACGCTGGTAACCAGGGTAAACATCGGGTTACTAAGCGCGGCCCTGCACTTAGTAACCCGATGTTTACCCTTGTTACCAGTGAAGACATCGCTGGATCAGTGTCAAACACGCCGATCCAGTGATGTCTGCAGGGAGTCCAGCGATTAAATAAAGTTCTGGACTTTCCTCAGCGACCAACGATCTCCCAGCAGGGGCCTGATCGTTGGTCGCTGTCACACATAACGATTTCCTTAACGATATCGTTGCTACGTCACAAAAAGCAACGATATTGTTAACGATATCGTTATGTGTGAAGGTACCTTAAGGTACCGTCACATTAAGCAACTTACTAACGAGAACGACAGCGATCCATGACGTTGCAGCGTCCTGGAGAGCGATCTTGTTGTGTTTGACACGCAGCAACGATCAGGATCCCACTGTGATATCGCTGGTCGTTGCTGAAAGTCCAGAACTTTATTTGGTCGTCAGGTCAGCGTGATTCGTCCTGTTTGACAGCAAAAGCAACGATGCCAGCAATGTTTTTTCATGGAGCGAACAACCAGCGAGAACGATAAGTACGTCACTGGATCGCTCCTGCATCGTTCAACTGTAACAGTGTTTGACGTCTCCTAGCGACCTAAACAGCGACGCTGCAGCGATCGGCATCGTTGTCTATATCGCTGCAGCGTCGCTTAATGTGACGGTACCTTTAGGTTCACTGCACAAATTCCTAAGTGCTTTTCACAGGGCTCCAGGGACTCCGCATACACATTATGTTCACATTCTAGATATAAGGGTTAAAATCAGATTTGAATGTGCTAAAACGAAGACTCGGTAAAAAAGAAAACAAAGGTCTACAAGGACACATGGGGGCAATAATTACAGTAGCCAGTCCAAACATATGGAATGAAACCAACTAATCTCTCTCATCCCTTCACTGATAAACTGGCTCCTTCAAACTGACAGCTTTACAGACACTCACAAGAACATAAAAGAAAATGCAAATAGATCATCTGTCTAGCACCCTTCTTCGCACAGCTTACTGAACGTCCCCAAGGCTCTCGACAAATAATGTCTTTTGCAATAAAATATCATTTAAGACCCTTTCTCTTTCTCCTGATGCCTCATAAAAAGGCCTTAAGTATTTGTACGTCCTCTGATGTGTTTAAATCTGTTAATCTCCGCCATTAAAGAGTATTACAACTTTCTAGCCATAGATTTCATTTTTCCGTGTGAGCTTTAAATGATTCAATGACTTTAATAACCAAAACTTTTCAGTTGCTCTTTTTCCTTCTTAGTCTCACAACACCAATTTGTTTTTTCACAATATAAGTTTTAAAAAAATTCTAATTAATTAAAAGGGATACCCGGACTGAATGTAATGCTGTTCAGTGGCGCGTCTTCACCAAGAATAAAATAAACCATACTTACCTACTGCCATCATCCTAGATCCGGAGCACAACGCTCTATCGGAAGGGATGATGGACCAATGTTTTTCTGCTTACCACTGCATCATATCACAGGTACCGTGGTCCTGGAACCGGTGAACAGCAGCGTCACTTAAAGTGCCGACAGAGACCCAAGAATGGCCTGTGATTAATCCAGTTGGGTGACAAGTGGGCAATACTGATTTTGCAATTTTTAACCAAAACTTTTGCAGAATGGTGTTGGCGCTGCATTGCAGGAACTGGGACCTCATTTTGAATTTTGCCCAGGACCACAATATAAAATTAGATTAGTTTCCACGCTGTCTTAAAGGCCTTTCACTAGAGCCCTTTCACTAGAGAGTCAATATTCACCGCACACACTAAATTGTTCTCATGGGAAAATTGTGATCATTTACTGTAGAAAAAAAATATAACAAGATAAGGGAGCAAAATAAAGGTAAAAAAATAATGATACAAAGCGACTGAAACACGACGTTAAGAGCCGTCCCGGCCTTAATCAGAGTTGCTGCGAGGTCCAGACAGACAGACGTATTTAGCCAAGTTTAACAAGTACCCTATGGACATCATTGGGACTAGGAATAACATTTCCACTATTGTTTGCAGCCCTTGTGGACCCTCCCAGGGACTCTAGTACTTATGCATATGCCTCCTATGCTTCACAAACCTTGGACTAAAGGTAAACTATGACAAACGCACACATCTGTATCTCTTCACTCCCCTCTCTTACATATGGATCGGCTATTTAGCCTCCTAAATATTTGGCTGCTACTGACCTATATCTTGGATGCTTTTTCACTTTTTATTTGTATTTTTATGTTTTTGCAAGGACCATTGTTTCTATTACCTTGTGCAACATTTGGGCTATTGTTATTTTTCCTGGGTATTTTTCCTTTGACTCTATGTACACTGGACTCAATATGTTTACCTGATATGTTTTCTTATCTTTCAGCAACTATGATTAAGACCTGGGATGGGTCGAAACGTCTGTGGACCTCCCAGGGACTCTAGTACTTATGCATATGACTTCTATGCTTCATATACCTTGGACTAAGCGACTATGATTAAGACCCGGGATAGGTCAAAAATGTTGTGTTTCAGTCGCTTTGTATTTTTTACCTTTATTTTGCTCCCTTATTTTGTTATATTTTTTCTACAACAAATGATCACAATTTTCATATGAGATCAATTAGAATGTGAGCTGAATATTGACTCTCCAGGACCACAATATGTCTGTAGCCCCCAGATAGAATCAGTAGCAAGAGAAGAATGGAGGGTATCATACAGCAATACTGAGCTCCTCTGTGAATGTAAATATGCAAAGAGCCTCCTCATGAGGAATAGGGCTCAATCTCTACTAGCACTTACTAGAAGTAACTGTACTAAAAGTCAATATCGATCTTTTAAACAGACTTGCCATATGACTTCGGATAAGAAACCAAACCAGTAGCCGCATTTGCAATCACTTGCTTTGGGGTGTTTGCCCTTCATTTGTGCAAGTCTGGGCAAGAGGCTTTAGCTCTTGCTAGTGGGAATAACCGAGACAATAGTGGGAATAACCGAGACATGGTTAGATGAAAGCTATGACTGGGCAGTTAATTTACAGGGTTACAGTCTGTTTAGAAAGGATCGTAAAAATCGGAGAGGAGGAGGGGTTTGTCTCTATGTAAAGTCTTGTCTAAAGTCCACTTTAAGGGAGGATATTAGCGAAGGGAATGAGGATGTCGAGTCCATATGGGTCGAAATTCATGGAGGGAAAAATGGTAACAAAATTCTCATTGGGGTCTGTTACAAACCCCCAAATATAACAGAAACCATGGAAAGTCTACTTCTAAAGCAGATAGATGAAGCTGCAACCCATAATGAGGTCCTGGTTATGGGGGACTTTAACTACCCGGATATTAACTGGGAAACAGAAACCTGTGAAACCCATAAAGGCAACAGGTTTCTGCTAATAACCAAGAAAAATTATCTTTCACAATTGGTGCAGAATCCAACCAGAGGAGCAGCACTTTTAGACCTAATACTATCTAATAGACCTGACAGAATAACAAATCTGCAGGTGGTCGGGCATCTAGGAAATAGCGACCACAATATTGTACAGTTTCACCTGTCTTTCACTAGGGGGACTTGTCAGGGAGTCACAAAAACACTGAACTTTAGGAAGGCAAAGTTTGACCAGCTTAGAGATGCCCTTAATCTGGTAGACTGGGACAATATCCTCAGAAATAAGAATACAGATAATAAATGGGAAATGTTTAAGAACATCCTAAATAGGCAGTGTAAGCGGTTTATACCTTGTGGAAATAAAAGGACTAGAAATAGGAAAAACCCAATGTGGCTAAACAAAGAAGTAAGACAGGCAATTAACAGTAAAATGAAAGCATTTGCACTACTAAAGCAGGATGGCACCATTGAAGCTCTAAAAAACTATAGGGAGAAAAATACTTTATCTAAAAAACTAATTAAAGCTGCCAAAAAGGAAACAGAGAAGCACATTGCTAAGGAGAGTAAAACTAATCCCAAACTGTTCTTCAACTATATCAATAGTAAAAGAATAAAAACTGAAAATGTAGGCCCCTTAAAAAATAGTGAGGAAAGAATGGTTGTAGATGACGAGGAAAAAGCTAACATATTAAACACCTTCTTCTCCACGGTATTCACGGTGGAAAATGAAATGCTAGGTGAAATCCCAAGAAACAATGAAAACCCTATATTAAGGGGTCACCAATCTAACCCAAGAAGAGGTGCGAAACCGGCTAAATAAGATTAAAATAGAAAAATCTCCGGGTCCGGATGGCATACACCCACGAGTACTAAGAGAACTAAGTAATGTAATAGATAAACCATTATTTCTTATTTTTAGGGACTCTATAGCGACAGGGTCTGTTCCGCAGGATTGGCGCATAGCAAATGTGGTGCCAATATTCAAAAAGGGCTCTAAAAGTGAACCTGGAAATTATAGGCCAGTAAGTCTAACCTCTATTGTTGGTAAAATATTTGAAGGGTTTCTGAAGGATGTTATTCTGGATTATCTCAATGAGAATAACTGTTTAACTACATATCAGCATGGGTTCATGAGCAATCGCTCCTGTCAAACCAATCTAATCAGTTTTTATGAAGAGGTAAGCTATAGGCTGGACCACGGTGAGTCATTGGACGTGGTATATCTCGATTTTTCCAAAGCGTTTGATACCGTGCCGCACAAGAGGTTGGTACACAAAATGAGAATGCTTGGTCTCGGGGGAAAATGTGTGTAAATGGGTTAGTAACTGGCTTAGTGATAGAAAGCAGAGGGTGGTTATAAATGGTATAGTCTCTAACTGGGTGTCTGTGACCAGTGGGGTACCGCAGGGGTCAGTATTGGGACCTGTTCTCTTCAACATATTCATTAATGATCTGGTAGAAGGTTTACACAGTAAAATATCGATATTTGCAGATGATACAAAACTATGTAAAGCAGTTAATACAAGAGAAGATCGTATTCTGCTACAGATGGATCTGGATAAGTTGGAAACTTGGGCTGAAAGGTGGCAGATGAGGTTTAACAATGATAAATGTAAGATTATACACATGGGAAGAAGGAATCAATATCACCATTACACACTGAACGGGAAACCACTGGGTAAATCTGACAGGGAGAAGGACTTGGGGATCCTAGTTAACGATAAACTTACCTGGAGCAGCCAGTGCCAGGCAGCAGCTGCCAAGGCAAACAGGATCATGGGGTGCATTAAAAGAGGTCTGGATACACATGATGAGAGCATTATACTGCCTCTGTACAAATCCCTAGTTAGACCGCACATGGAGTACTGTGTCCAGTTTTGGGCACCGGTGCTCAGGAAGGATATAATGGAACTAGAGAGAGTACAAAGGAGGGCAACAAAATTAATAAAGGGGATGGGAGAACTACAATACCCAGATAGATTAGCGAAATTAGGATTATTTAGTCTAGAAAAAAGACGACTGAGGGGCGATCTAATAACCATGTATAAGTATATAAGGGGACAATACAAATATCTCGCTGAGGATCTGTTTATACCAAGGAAGGTGACGGGCACAAGGGGGCATTCTTTGCGTCTGGAGGAGAGAAGGTTTTTCCACCAACATAGAAGAGGATTCTTTACTGTTAGGGCAGTGAGAATCTGGAATTGCTTGCCTGAGGAGTTGGTGATGGCGAACTCAGTCGAGGGGTTCAAGAGAGGCCTGGATGTCTTCCTGGAGCAGAACAATATTGTATCATACAATTAGGTTCTGTAGAAGGACGTAGATCTGGGGATTTATTATGATGGAATATAGGCTGAACTGGATGGACAAATGTCTTTTTTCAGCCTTACTAACTATGTTACTATGTTACATCAAATAGGTGGCACTAGAGTTCCAGTTCTCTTCCAGAAGAAGATATTTGCACAATTAATGGGTCTTATATTCACTTGAGAATTGATATATGCAAAGAGTAAATCATATAAAATCATAGAAATCTTCTTAAAACCCTTCAATCCCAAGCCTGTTTTCACCTTCATGACCAGGTCAAATTTTACAATTCTGACCACTGTCACGTTATCTACTATATAACTGTCTAAGGATATTTCTGTCTGTCTGTCACGGAAAACCCAAGTCGCTGATTGGTCGCAGTCAAACGGCCACAACCAATCAGCGACGGGCATAGTGTGGCGGCGAAATGGCCGCTCCCTACTCCCCTGCCGTCAGTGCCCGCTCTATACTCCCCTCCAGTCAGCGCTCACACAGGGTTAATGGCAGCGTTAACGGACCGCGTTATGACGCGGTGTAACGCAGTCCGTTAATGCTGCTATTAACCCTGTGTGACCAACTTTTTACTATTGATGCTGCCTATTCGTTACATATTGTACTTCATGATAAAATGGTAAAATAAAATAAAAAAATCAAAATGAATTGTGTTTATTTGCAAAAAAAAACAGAAATTTGTTGAAAATATAGCATTTTATTTTTTATGCCCTTAAACCATAGAGAGTTATGTCACACAAAATAGTCCCACATGTGTACTTTACAGCAGCACAATTATGGAACTTTTTTTTGTCAGAAAGTTATGAAAGTTAAAAGTTGACCAGCAATTTCTCAATTATACAACAAAATTTCCCAAACCATTTTTTTTTATTTTTATGGAACACATCACATTTGAAGTGACTTTGAGGGGTCTATGTGACAGAAAATAGCCAAAAGTTACACCATTCTAAAAAAAAAAAAAAAACTGTAGCCCCCCCCCCAAAAAAAAAAGGTGCTCAAAACCACATTCAAGAAGTTTATTAACACACGCACGTCCGATGCTTCACAGGACCTGAAGCACTATGTAAAAAGGAAAAAAAGAAAAGAACATTTAAATTTTTCCACAAAAATTTAACTTTAGACTTAATTTTTTTTATTTTCATTATGGTAAAAAGGAGAAAATTAACCCCAACATTTGTTGTGCAATTTCTCCCAAGCACACTGATACCCCATATGTGTGGGAAAACCACTGTTTGGGCGCATGGCAGGGCTCAGAAGATAAGGAGCACCGTTTGACTTTGAAAGCAAAACTGTCTAGAATCGAGAGCGGACACCAGGTCACATTTGGAGAGCCCCTAACGTGTATAAACAGTGTAAAATTCCCACAAGTAACCCCATTTTGGAAACCAGAGGTCTCAAGGAACTCACCTAGATGTGTGGTGAGCACCTTGGACCTCACCAGGTGCTTCACAGAAATTTATATCATTGACCCGTGAAAATAAAAGAAAAATCACTTTGCCACAAAAATGATTTTCACAAGGGTAACAGTAGATATTTAAAAACAAATATTAGGGTCCATTTTCTTTTGAGTACAGCAATACCCCAAATATGGGAGAAAACTACTGTTTGGGCACACGGCAGGGCTTGGAAAGGAATGAGTGATGTATGGAACACAGGCTTTGATGGAATGGTCCGAAGACGTCATGTCACATTTAGAGAGTCCCTGATGTACCTAAACAGTGGAAAACCCCCACTAGTAACCCTATATTGGAATTGATCCACCCTTTTCCTGGTATGTGCGTTTAAAGGGAACTTGTCATTCCCCCAGGGCTGTTTTAAGTAAAAGAACCACCTTCAGCAGCACTAAGGCTGCATTCTGTGAAGGTGGCTCTTATGTTTATTATCCCTAGTAACACTGAAATATTGTCTTTTATTAATTGCGCCCCATACCTGTATGGAGTCCCAGAGGTTTGGCGTCTCCCTCTGTTTCAGCCACCTCCCAGCGGTCCATCATCCCCCTTTTACGTCTGTGCGCCGTCTCCTGTGTTGGTGTTATATGCCCAGCAACTGTGCTGTGCCAACAGTACTCGGGCATGCACAGTGCATACTGCCCGTGAACAGACATCATGCTATCGTGCCTGCGTGTTGCGGAGGCCCCACATTCCACCCCACAGTGTGTTATGATGTATTCACACTGCGGGGCTGCGCAGTGGAGCCAGGTCACCGTGCTCCATTGAAGATAGTGCCAAAGTCTCACGCTCCTTTAGTTCTTAAAGTCCTGGGGCCCGCTCCTTCCTGACAGGCAAATATTAAGGTCTTGATCATTACTTCCTAAAACTGAAGGAAGGTCCCGGTCTAGCCTGCAAATCGTGATAGCAGGAAAGAGTCATACATTGCCATCTGTAAGAGGTGAACGGCCAGCTTCTTGTACCACACTTTGGCTTTTCTTATGGCACCGTACAGCTGGAGGATTTCATTAGAGAGATCAACGTCTAGTCATGTTCTTGTCGCAGCCCAGTACAGAGTCTGGTTTAGTGACCTGTGTAGAGGTACCTCGTACAGAGGTGGAGGTGCTGCCATCACCATCTATGGTGGTCAAGAAAAAGACATCCCTCTACTCCTTGTACTTGACCACCAGCATGTGGTCACCACACTGAACTCTGCTTTCACTCTTTCTGAGCAGCTGCCCAATGAGCGTCCTAGAAAGGCCTCTCTGAATTTTGGGGATAGTATCACATGCTGCGTTAGATCATGCAGCAAGGAACTTGAAAAGTGGGATGCTAGTATAACAGTTAACTATGTAGAGGTGAGAACTAGTGATGAGTGAATATACTCATTACTCGAGATTTCTCGAGCACGCTCGGGTGTCGTCCGAGTATTTTTTAGTGCTCGGAGATTTAGTTTTTTTTAAGGTACCGTCACACTAAGCGACGCTGCAGCGATACCGACAACGATGTCGATCGCTGCAGCGTCGCTGTTTGATCGCTGGAGAGCTGTCACACAGACAGCTCTCCAGCGACCAACGAAAGTCCCCAGGTAACCATGGTAAACATCGGGTTACTAAGCGCAGGGCCACGCTTAGTAACCCGATGTTAACCCTGGTTACCGTTGTAAATGTAAAAAAACAAACACTACATACTTACATTCCCGGTGTCTGGTCATGTCCCTCGCCTTCAGCTTCCCGCACTGACTGAGCACCGGCCGTAAAGTACAGCGGTGACGTCACCGTTGTGCTGTGCTTTACGGCCGGCCGGCGCTTACCAGTCAGTGCGGGAAGCAGACGGCGAGGGACCTGACCAGACACCGGAATGTAAGTATGTAGTGTTTGTTTTTATACATTTACAACGGTAACCAGGGTAAACATCAGGTTACTAAGCGCGGCCCTGCGCTTAGTAACCCGATATTTACCCTGGTTACCAGAGAAGACATCGCTGAATCGGCGTCACAAACGCCGATTCAGCGATGTCAGCGGGACATCCAGCGACAAAATAAAGTGCTGGACTTTCCCCAGCGACCAACGATCTCCCAGGCAGGGGCCTGATCGTTGGTCGCTGTCACACATAATGATTTCGTTAACGATATCGTTGCTACGTCACAAAAAGCAACGATATCGTTAACGATATCGTTATGTGTGACGGTACCTTTACCGCAGCTGAATGATTTACATCTGTTAGCCAGCATATGTACCTGTGGGGGTTGCTGGTTGCTAGGTAATCCCCACATGTACTTATGCTGGCTAACAGATGTAAATCATTCAGCTGCGGCAAGAAAAACAATCTCTGAGCACTAAAAAAAAAATACTCGGAGCACACCCGAGCGTGCTCGGGAAATCTCGAGTAACGAGTATATTCGCTCATCATTAGTGAGAACCTTGATACAGCAGTCGGTTCAGGAAATCCCACACAATTTTCCCACTCACTCCCAGGACCGAAAGACATTCAGGGGGATGAAGCCAGGTGTCCTTCCCTTAATAAACGCTAATCCTGTGGGTGTACCCTGAGGTTTTATGACACTCACACAGTTCGCAGAGCTTAATTTTGTACTTGGCTCTCTTAGGCTACGTTCAGATTAGCGTTGCGCGCCGCTGCGTCGGCGACACGACGCACGAAAAAACGCGTGCAAACGCACGCAAAAACGCTGCGTTTTGCGACGCGTGCGTCGTTTTTTGACGAAAATCGGACGCAAGAAAAATGCTACTTGTTGCGTTTTCTTGCGTCCGACGCTAGCGTCAAAAACGACGCACGTGTCGGAAAACGCAACACGAAAAAAACGCATGCGTCCCCCATGTTAAACATAGGGGCGCATGACGCGTGCGTCGCCGCTGCGTTTCCCGACGCAGCGTCGGGAAACGCTAATCTGAACGTAGCCTTACTGAGCACGTATTGCAAGAACTTGAGCCTCCCCTTGAAAGCTATTATGGACGCTAAACGCAGATTTCTCTTTGGGACACTTACACCTCAGCAAAATTACTGAGCGCCCTCAACTTACATTAAGCCCCAAGAGTGGTTTGAACGTTAATGACAGGGCCAATTATTACAATTCTGACCACTGTCCCTTTATGAGGTTATAACTCTGGAACGCTTCAACGGATCCTGATGATTCTGACAATGTTTTCTCGTGACATATTGTACTTCATGATAGTGGTAAAATTAATTTGATATTACCTGCGTTTGTGAAAAAAACAGAAATTTGGCGAAAATTTCGCAATTTTCCAACTTTGAATTTTTATGACCTTAAATCACAGAGATATGTCACATAAAATACTTAATAAGTAACATTTCCCATATGTCTACTTTACATCAGCACAATTTTGGAACCAAATTTTTTTTTTGTTAGAGATCGTATAACCACCCACAACGCCTCTGGGACGCAGATGAGTAGAAGCGTTTGATACAGCACTGAACTGTGTTTTTTTGGACAGTTTAACCTGCTCTGGTGGTCCCCTGTTTTTTGCTTGGATGTCTCTGTGCTGATGTGGGCCACTGTCCTATTGAGATCATCATACATCTGGGAGTCATTTGTCTTTTGAGAAACTTTTGGACTTGCAGAACTACATGTTTTTCTTAAAGTATAAATGTAGGATGGAGTGGCCCGCCGATATTTTGTGGATAAACCAGACATTGGTATTTTTACCCATTGGGGTGTGACTTTGTACTATTCCCTCGAAGGGACTTTTTTGTCTGCTGGCAAACAACAAATTTGTGTTTTTTTGCAATGTTCTTTTTTTTTTTTTTTTTTTTTTCATTCCTAGTTTTGCAGTTTTTTTTTTTTCATTTTTTATATTCCTTTCAATTTTTGGGGGGGTATTGGGTACGTCTCTTTTAGGGAACGTCATTGGATGTACAGAATTATATGGTTACCCTAAAGTATAAATATGGGATGGAGTGGACCGCTGATATTTTTTGGATAAATGAGACATTGGTGTTATTCTTACCCATTTGGCTGTGATATTTTCTATTATCCCCTTTCAGGGACTTTTTTGCCTGGTGGAAAATAGCAAATTTTTGTTTTTTTGCTATGTTTATTTTTTTGATTTTTTTATATTTTTTTCATTTTTTCTGGGGTAGTGATATCTGGTACGTCTCTTCTAGGGAATATAGGGTTTATTTAGGGCTACTAGGGCCAGTCGTTGAGGAGCGGGGGCACCTGCCGCAGAAACATAGGTTGCCAACCTCCGCTGTCAGGTAGGGACCAGGAATAGGGCACCTGACAGGGCAAGGTAGTTCGTATTTGGCTTTCATGAGCTGCATTTTTTAAATACCTATGTTTCAGAAATTGGAACAGTTTTTAGCTTGAATTATTAAAAGTTATATTTTAAGGATCCTTGTTGTGTTTCGTTTTTTGTTTGTTAGGGAGTTATAAGGGTTAAAAGTTGACCAGCAATTTCTCATTTTTAAAACACCATTTTTTTATTTTTTTTTTAGGGACCACATCACATTTGAAGTCATTTTGAGGGGTCTATATGATAGAAAATAACCAAGTGTGACACCATTCTAAAAACTGCACCCCTCAAGGTGCTCAAAACCGCATTCAAGAAGTTGTTTATTTATCAATTAATTTCACAGGAATTTCTGAAAAAATTAACATTTAACTTTTTTCACAAAAAATTTACTTCAGCTCCAAATTGTTTTATTTTACCAAGGGTAACAGGAGAAAATAGACCCCAAAAGTTGTTGTACAATTTGTCCTGAGTACGCCGATACCCCATATGTGGGGGTAAACCAATGTTTGGGTGCACGGGAGAGCTCGGAAGGAAAGGAGCACCGTTTTACTTTTTCAACGCAGAATTGGCTGGAATTCAGATCACACGTCATGTTTGTAGAGCCCCTGATGTGCCTAAACAGTGGAAACCCCCACAAGTGACACCATTTTGGAAAGCAGACCCCCTAAGGAACTTACCTAGATGTGTGGTGAGCACTTTGACCCACCAAGTGCTTCACAATAGTTTATAATGCAGAGCCGTAAAAATAAAAAATCATATTTTTTCTCACAAAAATGATCTTTTCGCCCCAAATGTGTTATTTTCCCAAGGGTAAGAGAAGAAATTGGACCCCAAAAGTTAGTTGTTGTGCAATTTGTCTTGAGTGCGCTGATACCCCATATGTGGGGGTAAACCACTGTTTGGGCGCATGGCAGAGCTCGGAAGGGAAGGAGCGCCATTTGACTTTTCAATGCAAAATTGACTGGAATTGAGATGGGACACCATATTGCGTTTGAGAGCCCTTGATGTGCCTAAACATTGAAACCCCCAAAAGTGACACCATTTTGGAAATTAGACCCCCTAAGGAACTTATCTAGATGTGTTGTGAGAGCATTGAACCCCCTAGTGTTTATAACGCAGAGCCGTGAAAATAATTTTTTTTTCCACAAAAATTTTTTTAGCCCCCAGCTTTGTATTTTCCAAAGGGTAAGAGAAGAAATTGGACCCCATAAGTTGCTGTCCAATTTGTCCTGAGTACGCAGATACCCCATATGTGGGGGGGAACCACCATTTGGGCGCATGGCAGAGCTCAGAAAGGAAGGAGCTATGTTTGGATTGCAGACTTAGATGGAATGGTCTGCAGGGGTCAAATTGCATTAGCAGAGCCCCTAATGTACCTTAACAGTAGAAACCCCCCACAAGTGACACCATTTTGGAAACTAGACCCCCCAAGGAACTTATCTAGATGTGTTGTGAGAACTTTGAACCCCCAAGTGTTTCACTATAGTTTATAACCCAAAGCCGTGAAAATAAAAAAATCATTTTTTTCCCACAAAAAGGGTTTTTTTAGCCCCCCAAATTTTTATTTTCCCAAGGGTAACAAGAGAAATAGGACCCCAAAAGTTGTTGTCCAATTTGTCCTGAGTACGCCGATACCCCATATGTAGGGGTAAACCCCTGTTTGGGCACACGGGAGAGCTTGGAAGGGAAAGAGCACTGTTTTACGTTTCCAACGCAGAATTGGCTGGAATTGAGATCAGATGCCATGTCACGTTTGGAGAGCTTTGACGTGTCTAAACAGTGGAAACCCCAATTCTAACTGAAACCCTAACCCAACCACACCCCTAAACCCAACCACACCCCTAACCACCCCAAACTCCAACACACCCCTAACCCCAATCCCAACCATAACCCTGACACACCCCTAACCCTAATCCCAACTGTAAATGCAATCCAAACCCTAACTTTAGCCCCAACCCCAACTGTAGCCCCAACCCCAACTGTAGCCCCAACCCCAACTGTAGCCCCAACCCCAACTGTAGCCCCAACCCCAACTGTAGCCCCAACCCCAACTGTAGCCCCAACCCCAACTGTAGCCCCAACCCCAACTGTAGCCCCAACCCCAACTGTAGCCCCAACCCCAACTGTAGCCCCAACCCCAACTGTAGCCCCAACCCCAACTGTAGCCCCAACCCCAACTGTAGCCCCAACCCTAACTGTAGGCCCAACCCTAACTGTAGCCCTAACCCTAACCCCAACCCAAACACTAGCCCGAATGGGAAAATGGAAATAAATACATTTTTTTAATTTTAATTTTTATTTCCTAACTAAGGGGGTGATGATGGGGGATTTTGATTTACTATTTATAGCGGGTATTTTAGCGTTTTTTTTATGATTGGCAGCTGTCACACACTAAACCACGCTGTTTATTGCAAAAAATAGTTTTTGCATCTCCACATTTTGATAGCTATAATTTTTCCATATTTTGGTCCACAGAGTCATGCGAGGTCTTGCTTTTTGCAGGACGAGTTGACGTTTTTATTGGTACCATCTTCGAGCACGTGACATTTTTTGATCGCATTTTATTCCGATTTTTGTGAAGCAGAATGACCAAAAACCAGCTATTCATGAATTTCTTTGGGGAGGGAGGGGGGGGGGGGGGGGGGGGAAGTTGCGTTTATACCGTTCCACGTTTGGTAAAATTGATAAAGCAGTTTTATTCTTCGAGTCAGAACGATTACAGCGATAGCTTATTCATCTCATTTTTTTATGTTTTGGTGCTTTTATACGATAAAAGCTATTTTATAGAAAAAATAATTAGTTTTGCATCGCTTTATTCTGAGGACTAACTTTTTTATTTTTTCGCTGATGATGCAGTATGGCGGCTCGTTTTTGGGGGGACAAGATGACGTTTTCAGCGGTACCATGGTTATTTATATCCGTATTTTTGATCGCGTGTTATCCCACTTTTTGTTCGGCGGTATGATAAAGCGTTTTTTGCATTTTTTTTACGGTGTTCACTGAAGGGGTTAACTAGTGGGACAGTTTTCTAGGTGGGGTCGTTACGGACTCGGCGATACTAAATATATGTACCTTCATTTTTTTATAATTTAGATAAAGAAAAGCATGTATGGGAACAAAATAAATAATATATATATATATACATATATATACACATATATACACACATATATACACATATATACACACACATATATACACATATATGTGTATATATATATATATATATATATATATATATATATATATATATATATATATATATACATATATATATATATACATATATATACATATATATACATATATATATATATATATATACATACACATATACACACACATACATACATAGAAAAAAGGAACAGCACAATTTCAACTTATCTTCAGGTGCAGGGCCCCAGGATAACAGTCCATGTATCCAAATAATCTATACGTCAAAAAATGAGGCAGCACTCCATGTGAGAAAGGCTCAGTCTGAGCCGAAACGTCTCCCTGCACAGTGGGTTGATTAAATCCTACAAAGTTGAACATTGACTACATGGAGTGCTGCCTCATTTTTTGACGTGTATATATATATATACACACACACACACATTTATATACATATATATATATATACATATATATCTATCTATATATATCTATATTTTTTTTTTTTTTCTTTTACTCAATAACGTTGTCCCAGGGGGAGGACATCACACTATAGGGTCAGATCGCTGACCTGACACTTTGCAGAGCACTGTGTCAGATCAGCGATCTGACAAGCAGGGCTGCAGGCTTACCAGCGCCAGCTCTGAGCAGGCGCTTGTAAGCCACCTCCCTGCAGGACCCGGAAGTAGCCCCGCGGCCATTTTGGATCCGGGGCCTACAGGGATGAGACGCTCGGTACAAGGTGAGCACATCGCTTGTACCGAGGGTCTCAGGGAAGCATGCAGGGAGCCCCCTCCCTGCACGATGCATCCCTATGCCCCCAGAAAGCTGCGATCATGTTTGATCGTAGTGTTTCGAGGGTTAATGTGCCGGGAGCGGTCCGTGACCGCTCCTGGCACATAGTGCCGGATGTCAGCTGCGATAGCTGACACCCGGCTGCGATCCCCCCGTGAGCACGGCCGATAGCATATGACGTACTATCCCGTCACTGGGAATAAAGTCCCAGGTCACCTCGACGGGACAGTACGTCATATGGGATTAAGGGGTCAAACAGACTCAATTCAGTAAAAATATACTGTAGTAGTCAGAGATTACTATCCCGAACATAAAAAAAAACAAAAAAAAAAAAAAACTTTTCTTCACCAAAAATCAAAGCAACAACCGGAGACCAATCTCTGACAGATGTAGGTCACACGCACAGATGTGATTTTTGTTTCCCTATATGAAACAAATCCTAACTAAATTCAGTTAAAAAAAAAAAAACTGGAGCAGACAGATTACTACTATATATTGTTACTGAAACAGGAACACATGGGCTACTTGCACAGTGAACAAGTCTGTAGGAACATGCTCACACACCACCAAGAAACTTGAAGACACAAAAGAGCATAGTAAAACCAAAAACACTCAGTTTCAAAAAATCACAGTAATCCGCTGAACTGAGTGTTTTTAGTTTTACGATGCTCTTTTGTGTCTTCAAGTTTCTTGGTGGTGTGTGAGCATGTTCCTACAGACTTGTTCACTGTGCAAGTAGCCCATGTGTTCCTGTTTCCATAATTGTTCTCTTGTGTCTACAAGACTAGGGAGTTAAGGTACCGTCACATTAAGCGACGCTGCAGCGATCTAGACAACGAACCCGATCGCTGCAGCGTCGCTGTGTGGTCGCTGGAGAGCTGTCACACAGACAGCTCTCCAGCGACCAACGATGCCGGTCCCCTGGTAACCAGGGTAAACATCGGGTTACTAAGCGCAGGGCCGCGCTTAGTAACCCGATGTTTACTCTGGTTACCAGCGTAAACGTAAAAAAAAACAAAGAGTACATACTTACATTCCGGCGTCTGTCCTCTCCGGCGCTCTGCTTCTCTGCACTAAGCGCCGGCCGGAAAGCACAGCGGTGACGTCACCGCTGTGC